>NC_034610.1:41510065-41521947 GCF_900095145.1 Mus pahari | reverse complement strand
TTTTTTGGTTTTTCGAGACAGGGTTTCTCTGTATAGCTCTGGCTGTCCTGGAACTCACTTGGTAGACCAAGCTGGCCTCAAACTCAGAAATCCACCTGCTTCTGCCTCCCGAGTGCTGGGATTAAAGGCCTGCGCCACCAGGCCCGGCTAGCAGTATTGCTGTTAACACATGGCCCAGGAACATTCTAGACATACTTACCAATTTGAATGCTTACCCTTTCATATATTTGGATGACCTCTTTTATAAACATTAAGTGCTAGATAAACAGTGAAGAAATTGAGGTTGTGACTTATTAAAAGCTCAGTAAATATTATGTTGAATTTGTATCACTAGTAATATATAATTCTAGTTCATAAATTAGCTGTGGTGATAGCTGAGCAGTTTTGGGATTGAGGACTGTTAACATAGTAATTGTGACTTTTGTAAAATTCTGGGCTGTCGATACCAAGACTGAAATATTTACTCAAATAAAATGTTTGCTTTTTGTTGATGATGGGGCTTTTAATCACCACTGGAGATAAAGTTGCTTTGCACCCTAGCCACCCTCACTCTGTGTTTTCTTTGTGCAGGGAGACTCATGCATCTGTATGCAGTGTGTGTGGACTGCCTGGAAGGGGTTCACAAGATAATCTGCATCAAGTGCAAGTCACGATGGGATGGCAGCTGGCACCAGCTGGGCACCATGTACACCTATGACATCCTGGCTGCCTCTCCCTGCTGTCAGGTTGGTATCAACTGAACTGAAGGTGTAGTAGATAACTATGGGCTTTGGTTACCAAGTTAACTTAGAGAGTTAAAGGCTGCTTTGTGGTTACTTTGAGTGTGAGGTGTGAGGGTTTGGTCAAGGTGTGTGTCTAAGAATAAAGAATTCAGGTAAGGTAAAATACCGTTTAGTCAAAGGGAAACACATACATACACATACACATACACATACACATACACATACACACAGAGAGAGGGGCATCGAAGTAGATTTGGAGTATTTGTTGTCTGTTAAATCAAAACTAAGATAAAACTGCAAAGCACCTTGCTTCCATTGAGACAGCATGAGAGTGCTCTCTGAGTATCTGCCGTTGGGTAGGTGGCCCGGGGGGGGTTAGATATCTGTGTATGGTTTCTTTAGTTTTCATTTTCTTTGCTTGTAATTTTCTCATTTTGTGAGATTAATTTGTACTACAAATCTGTAACAAAAGGTTTTAATTTAAACTGAAAAGCAAATTTTTTTTTCTAGAACAGAAAAAAAATTCACCAATTGTGTACTTTCTGTGAGATGTTTGCAAAACCCTAGCATCTCCCACTTAAGTTACATGACATTGACCAGAAAGCTTTATAATTCCTCAAGTGCTGGAAGCAGCACTATTCTTTCTGACTTGTAGGAAAGGAAAAGAGGAGGCGCTGACACAAAACCCCATTAAATAAGAAATAGAAACCAAAGCGATAAAGTCCCAAGGAATATCTGAATTTATTATTATTCAACATGCTTGAGGAAGAATTTATTACATATTTCCCTGGTGGGTGATTCTGGGTAGCAGAGACATTTTCTGCTAGCATTGTGTTAACCCTCTTTACAAATAATGAGTATTACACTTTGGTTACAACAGGAGTTTGTATCATTTCCATTGTAACTTGATTTTTAAAAAATATTATACTAGTATCAGTTTGATTAGTAGATGACCTGTTTCTGTTGAGTTCAAAGGCACAGACAGTAGTTCCCCTCTTTTTTGCTCATTTGGGTGTCCCCTCCCATTGATACCAGATAAGGCCCCTTCAGCTCCTTCAGTCCTTTCCCTAACTCCTCCATTGGGGTCCCTGTGCTCAGCCGGATGGTTGGCTACAAGCATCTGCATCTGTATTTGTATTGGTCAGGATCTGGCAGGGCCTCTCAGGAGACAGCTATATCAGGCTCCTGTCAGCAAGCACTTCTTGGCATTAGCAATAGTGTATTGGCTTGGTGTCTGCATGTGGGATGGATCTTCAGTCTCTGTTCCACTATTTGTCCCTGTATTTCCTTTATTTCAGGGTTACAATTTTGGAGCTAGGTGGGTGGCCCCATCTCTTAACC
The DNA here is from genome assembly GCF_900095145.1 of Mus pahari. Classification (NCBI taxonomy): domain Eukaryota; kingdom Metazoa; phylum Chordata; class Mammalia; order Rodentia; family Muridae; genus Mus; species Mus pahari. Next base: position 41,519,884 of record NC_034610.1, on the reverse strand, counting down.
TGGGTTTGGGGGGTGGAATGCCTAACCTCTGGATATGGTTGCAACAGGTAGGCTAATGTCATCTCCATGGGGTCCTGAGAGGCTCTTGCTTTCCTGGCATCTGGGACTTTCTGGTTGCTACCCCCCCAGTTCCCCATCCCCCATTGCTACACATCTCTGTTGATTTCCTGACCCTCTGTACATCTCCTCCATCTCCTCCCATACCTGATTCTGCCCCTCTTTTTTCTCTCCCACTCCTCTCTTCCTCCAATTCTTTTCCACCCTCTACTTCCCTTGATTATATTGCTCCCCCTTCTAAGTAGGACTGAAGCATCCACTCTTTGGTCTTCCTTCCTCTTGATCTTCATGTGGCCCATGAGTTGTATCGTAGGTATTCCACAGTCCTTGTCTAATATCCACTTATCAGTGAGTACACACCATGTGTGTTCTTTTGTGACTGAGTTACCTCTCTCAGGGTGATGTTTTCTAGATCCATGAATTTGCCTGAAAATTTCTTGAAGCCATTGTTTTTAATAGGTGAGTAGTACTCCATTGTGTAAATGTACCACATTTTTTGTATCCATCCTTCTGTTAAGGAACATATGGGTTGTTTCCAGCTATTATAAATATGGCTGCAATGAACATAGTGGAGCATGTGTCCTTATTACATGTTGGAGCATCTTCTAGGTATATGCCCAGGAGTGGTATAACTGATTTCAAATTTCTGAGGAACAACCAGACTGATTTCCAGGGTGGTACAACCAGCTTGCAATCCTACTAGCAATAGAGGAGTGTTCCTCTTTCTCCACAACCTTGCCAGTGTCTGCTGTCACCTGAGTTTTTGATCTGACTGGTGTGAGGCAGGATCTCAGTATCCTTTTGATTTGCATTTCCCTGATGATTAAGGATGCTGAACTTTTCTTTAGGTACTTATATTAAGGAATAGAGATTGCTGCTTCCTATTATTTTTGTTCTTAGAGGTGGAATTATGTTTGTGTGGCCATCTTCTTTTGGGTTTGTTGAAGGAAGATTACTTTCTTTCTTTTTCTAGGGTGTAGTTTCCCTTTTTGTGTTTTCCATCTGTTATCCTTTCTAGGGTTGGATTTGTGGAGAGATATTGTGTAAATTTGGTTTTGTCATGGAATATCCTGGTTTCTCCATCTATGGTAATTGAGTTTTGCTGGCTATAGTAGCTTTGGCTGGCATTTGTGTTCTCTTAAGGACTGTATGGCATTTGCCCAGCATCTTCTGGCTTTCATTGTCTCTGGTGAGAAGTCTGGAGTAATTCTAATAGGCCTGCCTTTATATTTTACTTGACCCTTTTCCCTTACTGCTTTCAATATTCTTTCTTTATTTAGTGCATTTGGTGTTTTGATTATTTTGTGACAGGAGGAATTTCTTTTATGGTCCCATGTTTATGGGCATCTATTTCTTTAAGTTAGGGGTGATTTCTTCTATAATTTTGTTGAAGATATTTACTGGCCCTTTAAGTTGGGAATCTTTCTCTCTCTTCTATGCCTATTGTCCTTAGGTTTGGCCTTCTCTCTTGTGCCCTGGATTTCATGGATGTTTTGGGTTGGCAGCTTTTTACTTTTTTTGTATTTTCTTTGACTGTTGTGTCAATGTTTTCTATGGTATCTTCTGCACCTGAGATTCTCTCTTCTATCTCTTGTATTCTGTTGGTGATGCTTGTGTCTATGACTCCTGATCTCTTTCCTAGGTTTTCTAACTCCAGGGTTGTCTCCCTTTGTGATTTTTTTTTTTATTGTTTCTATTTTCATTTTTAGATCCTGCATGGTTTTGTTCAATCCCTTCACCTGTTTGGTTGTGTTTTCCTGTAATTCTTTAAGGGATTTTTGTGTTTGCTCTTTAAGGGCTTCTACCTATTTACCTGTGTTCTCCTGTATTTCTTTAAGGGAGTTAAGTCCTTCTTAAAGTCCTCTATCATCATAATGAGATGCGATTTTAAATCAGAGTCTTGCTTTTATGATGTGTTGGAGTAGCCAGGGCTTACTGTAGTGGGTAGGTTCTGGTTATTTTAAGTGGCCTTGGTTTCTTTTGCTTATGTTCTTGCACTTGCCTCTCACCATCTGGTTATCTGTGGTGTTAGCTGGTCTTGCTGTCTCTTACTGTGGCTTGTCCCTAAGCCTGTATGTCAGCACTCCTGGGAGACTCGCTTTCTCCAGGTGGAATTTGTGTATGGAGAACTGTGGCACAGGTTCAGCTCTGGGCACAGATGGAATCCAGAAAGATCTTGTCCCCAGCTGCTTCTCAGTTCCTATGTCCTCACGAGGGCTCCGGGCTGGTCCCTCTTGGGCCAGGTATTTGAACAGGAGTAGTGGTCTCACCTGTGCTCTCAGGTGTGTCAGCTCTCCTGGAAGACCAGCTCTCTCCAGGTGGGATTTGGGTATGGAGAGCTATGGCACAAACCGGAAGACCTTAGTCTCCTGTTCTGGTGGTGGTCTGACCACATTTCCAGATTCCAGATTAGCCTTGATTGAGTTACTGTAGTCTTTCAGTTACTCACTGTCATGCTTTATGTTACTGCTGTACTTAGTGTCCATTTGTAAGATGATAGAAACCAAAGGAAGTGTGGTGCCTTTTCTGTGTACATAGATGATGTAGCAGGAGGGTTAGCCTTTATGGAAGTGAGGACATGAACAAAGATTTGGGCTACATTAAAGCTCATGGCATCTCAGTATTGCATGGGACCTTGCAGAGCTCATTCAGCTTTCTGAATGGATGCTTATAATGGATGATTCAAGGTTTTGAAAGTTTTCCCCAGATCTGCATAAATCATGTCACAGCTGTGACTAGAACATGTGATTCCTATTCTGGTGTTCTTTCTACTTGTCGGTAGTGACATTTCTATGTATTCAGTTAGAAATACAGACTGGCATCTTGCCCACCAGCCCTTTTGTCCACAATGTATGTTCATTCCTGAAACTGATATATGCCAAGATTATATTTTCTGCCCCTCAACTGAAACAGAAAACCTGTTTGATTACTCTTATTATTATTATTATTTATTATTAAACAATTGAAAATATTCACTGTGAAGATACATGTTGTAGACAGTTCTCAAGTATTCAGGAAACTCTTCAAATAAGTCTGAGCCAACAATAAGTAGTATTTGGTTATCAAAAAAGAATAGAGCTTTCCTGAAGCCTCAGAGGGATGAAGTAGTTAAATGAAAGTGCATTTTAGGTTTTAGAAAGAGCGTGTGTAGGTGAAGTGTGCACCTTGGAGCACATTTAGTTTAAATCCCAGCTGTTCAGCTTTCTGTTTCCTTGGGCTTGGTATTTATCAGTGTGTGCCCCTTTCATCACCTGAAATGCAGATTTTGCTCCTTCACAAGACAGCCTTGAAGACAGATTTGTTAGCACATTTTTAGGAAGGATCTAAATCAAGACTGTTTGATCTGCAATTTCTGCCTATCTGCTTCCCACCCAGATCTGTTGCTGAAGTGCTGCAGGATTGTGCTGTTAGAGGCACAGGCACAGGTGAAGATGTCATGTGATAGTGAGTTCCAGAGTCTCAAGATACACAACACTCTTGCCTGGATTGCCCATTCTGTTTGGGTATTTTTAGGGAGATTTTACTTTTATATCAAAGAAAACTGTCATATAGACACAAAGGAAAGTGTATATGGGCTTTTGAAATAAACCCAGACTCTTCAGGAAAGTTTTTTATGTAGTTCAGGTGCAAGGAGCCAATTCAGCCAGGGAGCTAGTGATTGCTGTTAGGTAACTCTGTTGGTGATGTTTAGGTAGTAGTACCCTTTAGAATCTCCTCATTGATAGGCACCTCATATTAAGAGAGAAACTGGGAGACTGTAGTCTTTAGAAGGATGACGACGAATGCCAGAATATGCATCTTAGATGTACATGCCTTGATTCTGCTAATAATGGAGATGCTTCGCTGCATCGCAGTCAGTTCCCAGCAGTTTGATTAGGTGGCTTTTGACTATGTTGGGTAGCCAGTATTGTGGCTTATGATGTCTGTTTCCCCAGGCCCGTCTGAATTGCAAGCATTGTGGCAAGCCTGTGATCGACGTACGGATCGGGATGCAGTACTTCTCTGAGTACAGCAATGTCCAGCAGTGTCCACACTGTGGGAACCTGGACTACCATTTCGTGAAGCCATTCTCTTCCTTCAAAGTTCTCGAAGCTTATTGATGAAAGCTTTTCTTTAGTAATAGCTATTTTATTGATATTATTACTTTACTACATATCTTTTATAGGGGAACATTCTGTGACATTAATTTCTTTTCTAATTTGAAGCAGGGTTTACTTTGTATATTTGTGCCACTAAAATGGGGACTGCGTCTTGCCCTTTCCTGATTCCCAAATGTCAGCGTGTGGGTAAGCCTGGAGGCCAGATGGGAAATTGTACAGATTTTGGTAGGGTTTTGGTTTATGCAGAGACTCTGATGGAGTTCTAGGTAGTAGGAAGAATGGGTGCCATTTAGGGGTGGGAATCGGGCTAAACTAGAGGTGTGGTAGGAGTTGGGAGGAGCTTTTACTAATACGTTAGCTTTCTGGAGACTCACTGTTAGTTCTCTGGGCCTTGGGGAAAATAAATGACAGGTGAATGTACGTCTGAGCCTGGACAGCCAGGATTGTATTAGGCTGTCTGGACTCAGCCTGTTTCAGCACAGGTTGAGGTGCAATTTACTCCCACTGACAGGTGATTTGAGAGTAGAATTGAGTGCTCTTTCTTTGACTATTTGTGTAATTTAACAGTTTTCATACTGAAAATAATATCCAAATTATATGACACGGGAAAGCTGTTGCTGTGTAGGTGAGCTGAATCTAGCAGGGCTTGTGAAGCACATTTGGAAATGATGCATACTGAATCAGGCATGCACAAAGACAGACCTTGGTTATTTGAACTGTGTCTCTAGAGGTGGTCAGAGAGTCTGTGGAAAATCTGTACACTTGGTGGTTCTGATGGGCAGCATTTACAAGGTGCATTGCTGCAGTGCTTGCTGCCTGTTATCCAGATCTCGCAGGTAAACCTCTGGCCTGCCTGCTGTGCTGCAGAACCACCTGTGTCACACTTCCTTTTCAGTATATCTAGTGCCACATAGTCAGAACCAATCTGAAGAAGAAAGGGGAAATTTGTTAGAACGATGAAGAATAGTTTTTATTCTTTTAAAAGTAAGTTCAGTTTTGGGAGCAGTCATGCAAAAGAGCATATCTGAAAATAGATCATCCTAAAGATTCCCATGATCCCTCACTGTTGGTTAAACCAAAAGTCACATACAGACTCAAGTATTCCAAAACCAACCTCTGTGCAGGGGAATGTGGGAACTTAAATATGCTGAAGATCCGGCCTATACAATTAGAATTGGAGAATTACTTCTTATGAAGCAATTTGGTATCTTCAAGTATGATATAGAAGTATATATTAAAAGAATACTGAAATTTATCATTTATGACTAGGCAAATTTGAGGTTCATGTAAATATTTTACATCACTTTTTCGGTTTATGTTCCCTACACACATTGTCTAAGCATTATTGCCAGTGAGTTTAAAATTCTACTGCTTGGTGATTTGTTGGAAACAGTAGCATTAAGGAACCCAACTAAAACTCTTCATCTTTGGATGAATATTCTTCATCAGTTGGTTTGTTACTTATAGTTTGATGATCTGAAGTTTCACATCTGTAAAAACTTGCCTAGGACAAGCAGAAATCATTATTGGTCAAGTGGTATTTAATGCAATTACATGAGGTCTATATAACACAATACTTACAAATTTGTCTCCAAAGCACAAAGCTGTAATTATGAATTAGCTGTTTACCTATGAGTCTGTTGTACACTCAAGTTTAAAATTTTGGTAAGTTTCTATTCAAATTCATATTTGTCTTCATGTTTCTGATTCTTTTAAAATAAATAAAATACTTGTAATGCAGTTCTTTAACCTGTTGATGTTTTCTAGTAAAATTTCACTGTATTATTGTTCCAAAGTCACTCTATTCACTGCACCAAGTGAGTTCTTTAGGTTAAAAGATACTGTGGAGTTGTAAGCCACATTCTGTTCTTGTTCCTTAGATTGTTTTCTGCCCCTAAAAGGAAGAGGTTTGATTTCAGTTGGATAACATTTGCATTTGATGCTATGTTGATGCTAAAGTGAGGACTATGTATATAGTCTTATAAAGGAAGCATGAGCCCTGAACTCCAATACTTACATTTGCCTTTTCATGCATTCATTTCACTTTTGTCTGGAAGAAAAATTTGGCTGATTTGAGAAAAAAAATACAACTAAGCATACAATACTTGCTATAAAGGTAAATTTTACTTTGGAAATCTTCTGACCTTAATGTTTTCACCAGTCTTTGCCTGAACATGTTGATTAGAATTGGACTGTGTCAAGGATTATCATTTCTATTGTAGTTGTGATAGTAAAGGGGATCAGTCACCTCGGAGATCTCACTTCTGTTTCTGATGAGTCGTGTTCAGTAACTCATAGATTGACTAAGAATTTAAAGTGATTTTTTTTATCTACTTTAATATCTTTAGTCATTTATTTTTAAAGTGTTCCATACTTTGAGCAAATAAAACTGCTTCAGTTTTGACAAGCAAGTTTCTGATCATATTTTCTTCAGGCCATCTCCGCTCTCTGCTGTTTCTGATCACCTGGGAAGCACTTACAGAGGGACTTCTCCAACATCCTTTAATTTCCAGTTTTTGAAAAAGGATTCGTTTTTCTAAGTAAAAGAGATTTTCATACCTTTTTGGGAAAAATTAACTCACGAAGAAAGAGTTTTATATGTTTAAATGATAAAACTTAACAGACTGAGTCATAACATGCTAGACTACCAAGACTACCTTTCTGAGTTCTTCATGTCATCTTACAATACCAGTGCTTTTTGTGCAGTCTGCTTTGTGCCTGTTTTCTAACCTTGCTGATTTTCTGTTCAAGTCCTTGAAGCAGTTGTTGAGTAATTTTAGTTGGGAGGTTGGGGAAGAGGTGAGGAAAAAGTGCTTTTCTTTTTAGGGTGTGGTTCCCATGACAGGATGCTGCCTAACCTAGTTCATCTCCATACCTTGTTGACTTTATTGTTTTTTCAGGTAATTGAAAGAGAATATAATGAATGGACACCATGAAAATCAGCTCAAAAATATGTTGTTGTCTATAAAGATTTCTTGTCAAGATGTCTTGGATTGCACTTTTGTTGAGGGAAGCCAGTGTAAATACTTAAAGAATGTTGATAAAAATTGAAGCATTTGGGTTATGGAATCATGCGTGATGTTAGAAGGTCTCTGTATGTGAAAGGTGTGTATTAAGAATAATAAAATTTTAGAAACAAATATTAAACTTTGCTTTTTAGATTTTTGTTGGAAGTTTTTGAGAAATGGGGGATGTTTGGTAAGAAAAGATAGTAGAGAAGTAGAGATATTCTCAGAGTTTAAAAAAATTCCAGAAAGCCATTCCAAAAGTACTACTGCAACTAATCAAAAGTGAAAATTCCAGAGTAGCAAGATGGCTCAGTAAATAAAGGGACTTGTTATCACACTTTACAGCTTGACCCCCAGACCTCATATAGGGGAAGGAGAGAAGCAGCTCTAGAAAGCCGTCCTCTGACCAGAACATGTATGCTCTGGTGCATGCACATGTATGATAGATAAATGTGAAAAAAGAAAAAAAACAGGGAAAGGACCCGCAATTACAAATTCTTCACTGCTCACACACATATATCACATGTAAGCTTCTTTTACAGCAAAATAATAGCAAATCAGCCTTCCCCTTGTTTCATATGTATATTATAAAATTATTGTTCTGGTTATACATAGTTCTATGGTATAGAAAGTGTCAAAGAAAAATGTAAAAAGTGTGATTTTTGAAACACCCCAGCCCCCACTAGACATTGCCTTAGTTACTTTTCTATTGCTGTGAAGAGATACCATGACCAAGGCAACACTTATACAGGAAAGCATTTAATTAGGGACTTGAAAATAGTTTCAGAGGCTTAGTCCTGGTGGGGAGCATGGTTGCAATGCAAGCATGAGAGCTTTACATCCTGATTTGCAGGCAGAGAGATATACTGGGCCTTGCACAGGCTTTCAAAACCTCAAAGTTCACCCGCAGTGATATACTTTCTCCAACAAGGCCTCACCCAATCCTCATGTTTTCAAACAGTTCCATTCTCTAGTGACTAAACATTTAATTATATGAGCCTAGGAGGCTATTTTTTTCCTCAATTTATTCACTTTGCATCCTAACCGCACCCCCCCCATTCTTTCTCCATAGTCCCTCCCCCAGCTATCCTTCCTTTCACCTTTGAGAAGGGGGAGGTCACCTCCCATCTGAGTATCAACCAACCCTGACACCTGTCACTGCAGGACTAGGCACATCCTCTTCGACTGAAGCCAGACAAGGCAGTCCAGTTAGGGAAACAGGATCTACACACAGGCAAAAGAGTGAGGGACACTCCCCACTCCAGTTGTTGGGAAACTTGCATGAAGATCAAGCTGCAAATCTGCTACATACGTGCCGGTGGCCTAAAGACCACCTCTTGGTAAGTCCCACCTTTCAGCGTCTTAACACATTGATTTGGGGTGATGGATTCACACAGAGCAATCAGATTTGAAAACATCTAAGAAGCCAGGCGTGGTGGCACATGCCTCTAATCCCAGCACTCGGGAGGCAGAGGCAAGTGGATTTCTGAGTTCGAGGCCAGCCTGGTCTACAAAGTGAGTTCCAGGACAGCCAGGGCTACACAGAGAAACCCTGTCTTGAAAAATCGAAAAAGAAAAAAAAAAAAAATCTAAGTAGTTTTAGTGGGGAGGAAAGGAAAAAAATACTTGAAATAATTGTGACAGCCAGTCCCACAAGATCCAGAGGAAGCTCCACTTTAAGACACTCTTACCACGCCCAGGATCATAGCATCAGAGGTGAGGAGGACATGACAACTGTCCCAACACCACCAGAAATAACTGGGACCAGATGGATCATGGGACACAGGAACTGGTACTTTGAGAAAATCAACAAGAAAGATAAACCCTTTGCCAGACAAACCAAAGGGTAGAGACAGTATCCAAATTAATCAAATCAGAAGTGAAAAGTGAGAGATGATAATTCAAAAATTCAAAAAATCATCAGATCCTAGTACAAAAGTTTATACTCAACAAAATTGGAAAATCTGGATGAAGTGGACAATTGTCGAGACAGAAGATGGGTGCCAAAGTTAAAACTGGATCAGATAAACCATCTAAACAGTCCCATAATCCCTAAAGAAATAGAAGCAGCCATTAATAGTCTCCCAACCACCCCCCCCCCAAAAAAAAGTCCAGGTCTAGATGGGTTTAGTGGAGAATTCTATAGACCTTCAATGAAGACCTAATACCAATACTCTTCAAACTGTCCCACAAAATAGAAATAGAAGGAGCACTACCCAATTGGTTCTATAAGGCCACAATTATGCTGATACCTAAACCACACAAAGACCCATCAAAGAAACAGAACTTCAGACCAATTTCCCTTATGAACATAGATGCAAAAATACTAAAATTCTTGCCAACCAAATCTAAGTACACATTGAAAGGATCATTCACCATGAAGATATGGGCACAGGGAAAAAAATTCTTTAACAGAACAGCAATGGCTTGTGCTGTAAAATCAAGAATTGACAAATGGGACCCCATAAAATTGCAAAGCTTCTATAAGGCAAAAGACACTATCAGCAAGACAAAAGGGCCACCAACAGATTGGGAAAGGATTTTTAGCAATCCTAAATCTGATAGAGGACTAATATCCAATATATAAAAAGAGCTCAAGAAGCTGGACTCCAGAAATTCAAATAACCCCATTAAAAATGGGGTACAGAGCTAAA
>NC_034610.1:41505245-41509048 GCF_900095145.1 Mus pahari | reverse complement strand
CACTGTCAATAGGACAAAATGGCAACCAACAGATTGGGAAAAGATTGTTACCAATCCTACAGCTGATAGAGGGCTAATATCCAATATATAGGAATAACTCAAGGTGTAAGACTCTGCTGGGCAGTGGTGGCTCAAGCCTTTAATCCCCACACTTGGGGGGTGGGCAGAGGTAGGCGGATTTCTAAGTTGGGGCCAGTCTAGTCTACAGAGTGAGTTCCAAGACAGCCAGGGCTACACAGAGAAACCCTGTCTCATAAAATAAAATAAAATAAAAAGACTCCAGAGAATCAAATAACCCTATTAAAAAATAGAGTACAGAGCTAAAGAAATAATTTTCAACTGAGGAGTATCGAATGGCTGAGAAACACCTAAAGAAATGTTCTGCAACCTTAGTCATCAGGGAAATGCAAATCCAAACAACCCTGAGATTCCACCTCACACCAGGCAGAATGGCTAAGATCAAAAACTCAGGTGACAGCAGATGCTGGCAAGGACCTGGAGAAAGAGCAACACTCCTCCATTATTGTTGGGGTTGCAAGATGGTACAATCACTCTGGAAATCTGTCTGGTGATTCATCAGAAAATTGGACATAGTACTACCTGAGGACCCAACTATACCACTCCTGTGCATATACGCAAAAGATTCTCCTACATATAACAAGGACACATGCTCCACTATGTTCATAGCAGCACTATAATAATAATAGCCAGAAGCTGGAAAGAACCCAGATGTCCTTCAACAGAGGAATGGATACAGAAATTTTGGTACATTTACACAATGGAGTACTTCTCAGCTATTAANAATGATGAATTCATGAAATTCTTAGGCAAATGGATGGAACTAGAAAATATCATCCTGAGTGAGTTTACCCAATCACAAAAGAACACACAGGTATGCATTCACTGATAAGTGGATATTTGCCCCAAAGCTCTGAATTCCCAAGATAAAATTCACGGACTACATGAAGCTCAAGAAGGAAGACCAAAATGTGGTTGCTTTATTTTTTCTTTAAAAGAGGAGCACCCTCACAGAAGAAGGGGGAGGGGAGATGATGGGCTAGGGAGTTTCTGGGACATTGGGAAAATTGGAATGGGGATAGCATTTGAAATGTAAATAAAGAAAATGTCCAATAAAATTATATATAGAGAAAAATAATTGTGCCTTTTACCTATTTTTTTTTTCAAGCATTAACTTGTTGACATTTCTTCCCATTTGTCAAAATAGGTTACTGCTTGAGGAAATGGAACAAAAGATGACATTTTAACAATCTACTCTTAAAAACTCACTTTATTTACTTTGGAATCTTTGAATCATTTTTGAATTTGTATATGGCAAGCTTTCAGGATTGATACCATTGGGCAACTGATATCCAATCTGGTCAGGGTTTTGCTTTTAATTAACTTTTAAAACAGTTTTTATATCTTATATTCTATTTTCAGTGTCTCTTGATCTTGTTGGATGGAGATGTTGGTATTTTAGTTTGATGTTCACTGTATTTGATCACTGTATATGAGTTTCTTATAGCCTTATGAAAAAAAATGAACTGGTTACACATTTTTAACCAATATTTCTCATGCTTTAGGGCCTGTATCAGTTGTTCCTTTTCTGTTGCTGTTATTAAAACAGAAAGTTTATTTCTTGCTTATAGCTCCGGAGGCCTAACGTCTATAATGGAGGGAAAGGTGTGGCATGCTGATAGGAGCATTTTGGTCCACAGACAGGAAGCAAAGATTGGTTGGGAGGAAGGATGGGGGCTAAACCCTCAAAGTCTGTACTTCCTGCAGTAATATACTTCACACTGTAGGTACATCCCCTAAAGGTTTCATAGCCAAATAGTGCCACCAACTGGGAACCAATTGTTCAAATACATGTGCTATGGGGGGGGGGCATTTCTCATGAAAACCACCAGAGTAATTAGTAACTGCAAAATCATGGGGTGGTGATAAATATTGTACATCTTGTTCATTACATTAACTAGTCCAGTTATTCTGAAGGTTTTATGTTAAAGCAGGTTGACTAGGAAAATAAGGACAGAGGAAGGCCATAGACTAGTGTTTCTGCTATGGCTCAGAACACCATGGTTCTAAAAAGAGAAATTTAGGAAGGAGTCCTTGAGATGACTGATTATTTTAGAGAACTTAGTAGACATCATAAGGTTAGCCCAGCCTGCACAGGATGTCATAAAGGTCATTTAACTTTGTGCAAGGATTATAGGGTATTGCAGATTGTGCAGAAACACTGGCAGTAGTATGTGTTTTCATGGATAATAAATAAGAATCTAAACTAGTTATAACTACTGGTAATTTTGTAGATGTCTCCGTTCAAAATATGAAAGTGATAGTTTTAGTGAGAGGATGGTTTTGGTTGATAGCAGAGTTGGCTAATGGCGTTAAAATGTCACCCATTTTTTCTAGTCCCTTTTACCATCTCTCTGTCACCTGTCGGTTCTCCTTTCTTTCCTGTTGCATCAGGTTTCCAAATCACCAGGAAACAATAAAATCTTCCAGATAAATAGTTGTGCCACACTGTTTCTAGAGAGGTACAGATAAATAGCCTCACTCCAGGTAGGGAACCAATGACAGACCAAAGTACAGTTCCCACAAAAAACTAACTTAGTGAACAAATGAGATATTGGGGTTACTTACAGGAGCAGAAATCATACAAAGACACCTTTATTGCCAAAATCTCAAACATAAGTAACAGTTCACAAAATCTAGAAACCTGGAGCACATGGCACAACCTGCAGGGTTGCAGGGTGTCCATTCCCAGCACTTCATTGAGTTTTTGTCCTTTTCAAACAATTCAGCAGGTCTCTTCTAGGAAGCTTGCTTTGTCTGAGAATATCTCCCAGCTGTCGTTACTTATATTGGATTAGGAGAGAGAAGGCTCTAGTAAATATGGTCAGTTTCAGGAACTTCCTGAAGCTTTTGAGTTGTGTAATGTCTGATCCTAAAGAGCTTCCCTATAGGGTGGAATTTTTCACCTCCCTGTAGAACGTTGTTGTTTTACCTCCCTGTAAATATCTTAAGAAGTTTCTTCCTTAGATTATTCTGCTGTTTAAATATGTACTCCATTTTTAAATTGTATTATTTGGTTTTTTGATGTTTAGTGTCTTGAGTTCTTTACATATTTTGGATATAAGCCTTCTATCAGATGTGGGCTTGGTGAAGATTTTTTTCCCATTTTATAGGCTGCTGCTTTATCCTATTTATGGTGTCCTTTGCTATACAGAAGCTTTTGTTTCATGAGGTACCATTTTTTAAATTGTCAGTCTTAATGCCTGTGCTATTGGTGTTCTATTCAGGAAGTTGTCTGCTGTGCCAGTGCATTCAAGGCTACTCCCCAATTTTTCTTCTATCAGATTTAGTGTATCTGTTTTTATGTTGACATCAAGGACGGTGATTTCTCTGCAAATTCATTTATTGTGCAGGATAGCTGTAGTTATCCTGAGAGTTTTTGTTCATAGGAAATTCAGTATTGTTCTTTCAAGGTTATGTTGGAATTTTGTTGAATTATGTTGGAATTTTGATGGTAATTGCACTGAATTTGTACATTGCTGTTGGTAAGATGGCTGTTTTGGGGATGTATTATTTATTTATTTATTTATTTATTATTTTCTTGAACATAAACAAAATTTTATTATAGATCAGCTTACTAACATTACATAAATAATAATGAGACACAAGGAACATGGTGTTCCATGAGGCCAACTTTTCAATTGTACAATGAAATAATATTCCCCAAATTCTGAATATGTATTCTCAGCTTGGAATAGTAGAAGTTTTTTTTAATTATTTTATTA
>NC_034610.1:41492430-41505234 GCF_900095145.1 Mus pahari | reverse complement strand
TATAGTTGTCTCTGGTTGGAGCTTGTTCCTCCTGTGATTCTGTTAGGCTCTGTCAGCAGTCCTGGGAGTCCAGCTCTCTCCTGAGTCTCAGTGGTCAGATTACTCTCTGCAGGGAAGCTCTCCTCTAGCAGGGAAGGTGCAGAGGCCTGGCGTTCAGATCTGCCTCCTGGCTGAAGATGAAGGCCAAAAATGGGGCCTGTCCCAGAAGATGTGTCACCTCTGCAGTTTGCACACTCAGCTGCACAGGCTAGACTTCGAGGAACCCTGGACACAATATGTCTCTCTCACCTGCTCTGACAGACAGAGCTCTCCCTGCTGGCCACCTTTCCTCTGGTGGGGATGGTGCCCAGATGTCTGGAGTCAGAAACGGGGTCCCAGAAGCTGTGTCCCTCTCCCCAGCAATGCCAGGAGTCTGTGTGCACTGGAGCAAAGATGGCTCCCTTACCCAGGATGTATTTTTTATTAGGTATTTTATTTACATTTCAAATTCTAAGATGGCTATTTTTTGCTATGCTAATTATACAGATCCATGAGCATGGGAGATCTTTTCATCTTCTTCAGTTTCTTTCTTTAAAGATTTGAAGTTCTTGTCATACAGATCTTTCACTTGTTTGGAGTTGCACCAAGATATTTTATATTATTTGTGGCTCTTGTGAAGTGTGTTGTTTCCTTAATTTCTTTCTTAGCCTGTTTATAACTTGAATATAGGAGGGCTACAGGTGTTTTTGAGTTAATATTGTATCCAGACACTTTACTGAAGGTGTTTATCAGTTGTAAAAGTTCCTTGCTAAAACACATGAACCTCAAGAAGAAAGAAGACCAAAGTGTGGATATTTCGATCCTTCTTAGAAGGGGGAACAGAATACCCAGGGAAGGAGTTACAGAGACAAAGTTCAGAGCAGAGATTGAAGGAATGACCATCCAGAAACTGCCCCACCCGTGGATCCATCCCATAAACAACCACCAAACCCAGACACTATTGCAGATGCCAACAAGGTTTTGCTGACAGGACCCTGATATATCTGTATCCTGTGAGGCTCTGCCAGTGCCTGACTAATACAGAAATGGATGCTCACAGTCATCCATTAGATGGAGCACAGGGTCCCCAATGAAGGAGCTAGAGAAAGTACCCAAGGAGCTGAAGGGGTTTGCAGCCCCCTAGGAGGAACAGCAATATGAACTAACCAGTAACCCCAGAGCTCCCTGGGACTAAACTACCAATCAAAGAAAATACATGGAGGGACTCGTGTCTCTAGCTGCATATGTAGCAGAGGATAGCCTAGTTGGTCATCAATGGGAGGAGAGGTCCTTGGTCCTGTGAAGGTTCTATGCCCCAGTATAGGGGAATGCCTGGGCCAGGAAGCAGGAGTGCTTGGGTTGGAAAACAGGGAGAGGATAGGGGATTTTTGGAGGGGAAACTAGGAAATGTAAATAAAGAAAATATCTAATAATAAAAAAAAGTTCCTGGCTAGAAATTTCCACTTACTTATACTATCATATTATCTGTGAGTAGAAGACTTTGACCTCTTCTTTTCTAGTTTGTATCCCCTTTGTCTCCTTTAGTTGCTATAGCCAGAACTTCAAATACTATATTTGAGTAGATATGAAGAGAGTGGACAGCCTTGCTTGTTCCTGATTTTAGTGGAATTGTTATGAGTTTTTTTTTTCTCATTTAATTTGCTGTTGACTTGGCTTGCTATAAATTGCTTTTATTACGTACATTGAGGTATGCACCTTGTATCGATGATCTCTCCAAGACTTTTATCATAAAGGGGTGTTGGTTTTGTCAAGATTTTTTCAGTATCTCATGAGATGATCCTGTGGTAATTTTCTTGCAATTTTATTATATGGATTACAATGACAAATTTTTGTATGTTTAACTATCCCTGCATCTCCAGAATGAAGCCTGTTTGTTCATGGTGGGTGATCTTTTTGATGTGTCTTTGAATTTTGCTTTCAAGTATTTTTTGATTGTTTTTGCATCAATGTTCATCAGGAAAATTGGTCTGAAGTTCTATTTCTTTGTTCAGTCTTCATGTGACTTGGGTATCAGAGTGACTGTGGCCTCATAAAATGATCTTGTGGAATAAGTTCAGTAGTATTGGTATTACCTCTTTTTTGAAAGCCTGGATAGAATTCTGTGCTACAATGTGTTTGGCTCTGAGCTGGTTTTGGTTGGGAGACTTTAACTTCGGTATGCAGTATCATGCTGTCTAGAAAGTTATCAATTTCATCTAGATTTTCCAGTTCTGTAGAGTATAGGCTTTGTAGTTGGTTCTGATGATTTTTTTTTAAATTTTCTTAGTTTCTGATGTCATGTCTCCATTTTCCTCTCTAATTGTTAATTTGGATACAGTTTCTGTGCCCTTAGTTAGTTTGGCTAAGGGTTTATTTACCTTAATGATTTTCTCAAAGGACCAGCTCTTGGTTTTGTTGATTCTTTGTATGTTTCTCTTTGTATCTAACTGGTGGATTTCAGCCCTGAGTGTGACCTGCCTTCTACTCCTCTTTGATGTGTTTCTTTCTGTTATAGAGCTCTCAGGTGTACTGTTAAGTTGCTAGTGTAGGATCTCTCCAATTTCTTTTTCTTTTCTTTCTTTTTTATTAATCATTCCATTTGTTTACATCTCAAATGATATCCCACTTCCTGGTTACCCCCTTCACCAATCCCCTTCCCCCATCACACATCTGCCCTCCCCTCTCCCTTTTGCCTGTATGAGAGTGTTCCCCCACCCACCCACCCACACTCTCCTGCCTCACCCTGCTTCAGCATCCCCTTACTCTGGGGCATCCAACCTCCCCAGGACCAAGGGCCTCCCCTCCGGTTGCTGTACAGCAAGGCCATCCTCTGCTACATATGTATCGGGAGCCATGGATCCCTCCAGGTACATTCCTTTGTCTAGACTTTGGGAGAACTGGGTGGTTCGGCCAGCCTATGTTGTTCTTCTAATGGGGTTGCAATCTCCCTATGCTCCTCCAGTCCTTCTGTCAGCTTCTCCACCAGGTTCCCTGAGTTTAGTCTGATGGTTGTCTCCAAGAATCCACATCTACATTGGTCAGTTACTGACCTGACCTCCCAAGGAACTGCCACACTTGGTTTCTGTCCCCGAATGCCTCTTGACAACAGCAATAGTGTTGTGTTTGGTGTCTGTAGACATGATGTATGCCCAGGTGGGGCAGTTCCTGGTTGGTCATTCCTTCAGTCTCTGTTCCATTATTTGTTCTTCCTTTGGACAGGAGCATTTCCGGGTTAAAAAACCTTGAGATGGGTGGGTGGCCCCCATCCCTCGACCGGGGCCATCCCTATCTACTAGAGGCAGTCTCCAAAGGTTCTATCTCCCGCTTATCTTGCATTATAGCTAAAGTCAATCCTGTTGAGTCCTGGGAGTCTCAATTTTCTCTGGTATCTGGGACCCACCAGTGACTATACCCAGTTCCTCATCCCCACTGCTGCCTATTTTTATTCAATTTCTTGACTCTCTGTACCTCTCTCACATCTCCTCCAGTTTCTGATACTGCCACCCTTATTTCCTTTCTCCCACCCTCGTTCCCCTTTCCTTCCACCTCCCACCTTCGTCCTGTTACCCTCTCATTGCAGGACTGAAGCATCTGCCCCCTGGCCTTCCTTCCTTCTATGCTCCATATGGTCTGTAGATTGTAGCATGGGGATTATAAGTTTTGGGGCTAGTATCCACTTATTATTGAGTATATACCGTGTGCATTCTTTGTGTCTGGGTTACCTTACTCAGGATAATATTTTCTAGTTTCAGGTAGAACTATTTCCAATTTTCTGAAGAACCACCAGACTGATGTCCAAAGTGGTTTTACTAGGTTTCAGTGGAGGAGTGTTCCTCTTTCTCCACATCCTTGCCAGCATCTGCTGTTACCTGAGTTTTTGATCTTAGCCATTCTGACTGGTGTGAGGCAGGATCTCAGTATCCTTTTGATTTGCATTTCCCTGATGACTAAGGATGTTAAACATTTCTAGTTTTCACAGTCTCTGGTGAGAAGTCTGGAGTAATTTTGATAGGTCTGCCTTTATATGTTACTTGACCTTTTTCCCTTATTGCTTTTAAGATTCTTTCTTTGTTTTGTGCATTTGGTGTTTTGACTATTAAGTGACAGGAGAATTTTTTTTTTTCTGGAGTTCTTTAGGCTTCTTGGAGGTATTTAGAGCTTGTCTCTTTAGAGGCAGGCAGCATTGTCTCTGGTTAGTGTCTGCCTCTTGTGTCTCTGGTTAAAGCAGGCCTCCTGTGCTCTTGTTTATTGTGGACCTCCTGGTATGCTCACAGACACTGTGTTTGGGCAGATATAGGGCAGCTGATCTGGCCTGGGTGGGGATGTGGGCTGGAAGGAAAGTAGAGCTCTGGGGGGTGTCTGGATTGGGGAGGTGGGCCCTGTGGTTGTTCCAGCTGTCATGGGTAGTTGGGTGAGATTCTCACCTGTGTCTTTGGTTTCTACAGACCTCCTGGGAGGCAAGCAGGCTGTAGCATTTGGGCTGGTATCATCCTGCCAAACTGGCCCCTGGTAAGGAAGTGGGCCAGAACAAGTTTGGTCTTTTCATAGTTTCCAAGATTTCCTAGATACTTTGTGTCAGGACTTTTTAGATTTAACATTTTTCTTAACCAATATATCAGTTTCTTTTATCATATTGGTGTAAAGATTTTACTGTATGAAGAGATACCATGACCAAGGAAACTCTCATAAAGAGGAACATTTAATGGGGGCTGGCTTACAGATTCAGAGGTTTAGTCCATTATCATCATGATGGGAAGCATGGCCACATAAAGGCAGGTGTGGTGTTGGAGAAGGAGCTGAGAGTTCTATATCTTGATCTGCATGCCACAGGAGACTGTGGTACACTAGGTGTAGCTTGAGCATAGGACACTTCAACACCCACCTCCACAGTGACATACTTTCTCCAGCAAGGCCACACCTAGTCCAACAAAGTCACACCTCCTTATAATGCCACTCCTTATGGTCCAAGCATTTAAACACACGAGTCAGTGGGGGCCATACCAATTCAAACCAGTGTAGTATTCTCTATACCTGTGATTCTTCCATCTCTTGTATTCTGTTGGTGATAGTTGGCATCTGTAGTTCCCGTCTACTTACTTGGATTTTTCATCTCCAGGATTCCCACAGGTTTGTTTGTTTTTTAATTGCTTCTATTTCCATTTTCAGGTCTTGCGTAGTTTACCTGTTTCTTGAGTCTCTTGGCTTTCCTTAAGGGATTTAATTTAAGTAATTTCCTCTTCAAGGGCCTTTTAAAAATTGGACTTAAGGTTATTTTCTTGTGCTTTAGTTGTCTTGGAATATCCAGGGCTTGTTGTAGCAGGATAGTGGGGCTCTAGTGGTGCCATCTTGTACTGGCTGTGGTTGATTGGATTTTTAGGTATGGAGTAATGATAGATTAGGTACTGAATTCTGAGTTCATCTTGGGTAAATGGACGCTTTCCCTTGCTTGTTTCCTTTCTGGTCATCTGGCCTGAGTGGCTTATGGTTCTGGTGACCAGCAAGTCCTCAGGTTCAGTAGGGTGTCTCTGCTGGGGTTTTGGTGGCCTATATAAGCTCTGGTGTTTTCCTGGCCTATGTGAGCTTTGGGGTTTTGGATGCCAGCATTGTCTCTGGGGTGGTGGAGCCTCTGGGGTTCCAGGTTTTGGTGAGGCCTCCAGTAGAGCAGTATATTTCTGCCACAGTTGTGGGCTGGCTATATAGAGAGGGAAAGGGGTACTGTTGGGGAAGCTGGGTGGGCTCTGTGTAATGTGCAGGTGGGTTCTTACTTGGCATTTTAGGTACCAGTGTGGTCTCTGGTAGAACAGTGGGGCTTCTGCTGTAGCTATGGACAAAGGCATAGAGATGAGGGGGAGAGAGTGCCTTTGGGGAAACTGGGCAGGCCCTAAAGAGTTTTGGGGTTTGTGGGTAGGTTCTTACTTTGGGTTCTGAGTACTGGTTCTGGTAGAGCAGTGAACTTCTGCTGGGGTTGTGGGCCAGGGTATGGAGAGAAGGGTAGGTGACTTGAGGAAAACTAGACAGGCTCTACGCAATGTTGGTGGCCTGTGGGTGGGGTCTTCCCTGAGGTTCAGAGTATCAGAGTGACATGTGGTAGAACAGTGGGCTTCTGCTAGGCTTAAGGGTTGGGATGTGGAAATGAGGGGCGAGGTGCTGCTGGGAAAGCTGGGTGGGTTCTGAGGCAAGGTCTCACTTGTAGTGCTGGGTACCACCATGGCCTCTGGTAGAGCAGTGGGATTCTGCTGGAGTTGCAGGGCAAGATCTTTTCCAGATGACTTTATTCTGGTCTTCTATGTTGGTGGAACATGACCTGTGAAGAACATACAAAAACTCCTTTGAAATTGAGGTTTGAACATTAGGCATTCATATGCTATTTCTTGTAAGAAATACCCATGTTGTACTGTAGGCTTCACAGTGAAAACCTTGCAGTAGAGGATAGGCATATCCTATTGCTGAAAACATTATGACCTATCTTAAATCTGACCCTTCTCATACTGTGCATATGGGTTGAATTGGTTAAAAGTTTTAAGTAAATATCATTTGCAAGTCATCGTAAGCTGTATAAGAAAGCTCATTCAGAATTGCTTAGCATTCAAGTTAAAAAGTGATTCTTTTTATTTAAAAAGAATAATGTTTAAAATACTCAAATTGACTTTTTTTTTTTTTTTGCATTGCCTCAATTTTGAAGTTGGAGCAAGTACTTAAGCACTAAGTTTTGGGTTACATACAACTTTTCAAATGACAAAAATATATCTGAAGATTTCAGAACTTACTATTAGGCACCAAAGAAAAGAAATCAGAAGTCTTTAAATAAGTGGAATTCTCAGTTTGTAGAGATTTACCTCTTGAAAATACAGACTTTGGGGTCAAATTTCTGTTTGGCTCAAAGATGTAATATTTCACATCTTCAGAGACAATGCAATTACACCTCTGTATTATAGAGGGTTGCTTCTATACCTCCATGTGGATACCCAAACCCACAAATGCTCAAGTCCTTATAAAACCACTTAGTATGTGCCTGTGCTCCACTTGCTCCTTTTGCATGCTTTACATATTTATTTTATTATTTAAATTATGTGTATGTGTGTACAAGTATGTGACATATTCAGCATGGCTTGGTCCTGGAGACAAACTGGGATGATGAAGAAATAAAAGCTAGACATACAGATATCTATAGAAAACCTGGGGTTGGGTGGGCTGTGCATGTTGTGTAGACACCAGTGTGTGGACCAGAATCTCAGCATGTTTAATATGTACTACATGAGAAGGAGTTAGCTAGACTCTATTGAAAAATCACAATAACTACCTATCCTTCTTACCCACTCTCCATTTTTCTTTCTTTCTTTGAGAAAGGACTTCATAATCCCAAGGTGACCTCAGATTTGCAGTGGAGTTGAGGATGACCTCAAATTCTTGATTCTCCAGCCTTCACTTCCACATCCCAGGATTACAGCTATACTCCACTGCACCCAATTAATGTCATGGTAGGGATCAAACCTAGGATTTCATGTATGTTAGGCAATTATGCCACCAACTGAATTATATCTCCAGAACCCCAATACAATATATTGTGTTTATATGTTGTGTTATTGTCTGTTTTCTCTACTAAAATTAGAGCATTGTTAAATAGCAATTTCTGTCCTTAAAAAAGTCACTGCTGTATGACCTGCTTCTAGAACAAGACTTGCCACAAAAGAGATGCTCAGGATGTATTTGTGATAAATATTAATCATCTTGAAGATAAGAAGCACTGTCATCAAGTAAAGAAAGGAGTTAATATTGATTGGTAGTTCTTCCTTGAGAAGTATGTATCTAAGAAGATATAATGCAAGACATAAAGGCTGTTGTTGGTTAAGAAGGTTATACAAAGGCACCACAGGAACCTGCGCGGTGTAAATAGACACTGGGTTGTAATAGCAATGTCTTGGTCCATCTGTGGTGTTGTGTTAGAGTATACACTAAGCAACGTGTAACAACAGAAATGAGCTGAGAGTTGTGGGCCAGGAAGTTACCAGCCTGTTTGGTCTCTGTGAAGGTCGACATCTTCTAAGATGTTTAGCTCTGAACCATCTTACTGACACTCAGCATCAGTTTTTAAGGAGATAGGCATTCAAATTATAGCAATCAGTAGTATGTGAGAGAAAAAAATTCCTGAGGAAAATGGATGGCATCTTTCATTGAAACCATCTCTTGTCCTATTTCATTAAGCATTTGTTTCAGGAAGGCCCACTCAATATCCATTCTTAACTTTCTTTACAATATATGCAAAACCCCTCCCACCATGATTTGACTGTTAAATTCTATGACCTCTTTTAATATCTCTCTCTGAGACTGTTACCTTGCTGTCTGGAATTCGGTTGGATTTGATCAAATGAGGCACTTGACAGGGATCAGTGTGGGAAGGGAACATGATTATTATCTCTACTTTCTCGGAGTGCAGTATTTCTGGCCTTTCAGAGGTCCTGTTCCTCTGGTGGCCATAATGCTTGCCCAGAGGCCCCTCCTCCAAGTCTTCAGGCCATGGTGGGTTTCAGTAAAGTTACCCTTACTTCCTTCAACCTGGGTATGGGAGGCAATGGCTTCCCGCTAGTCAACTCCAGGGAGTCTCACCTCGCTGCTGTCTTTAGTATCGTCTACATCTATTAATAGTGGCTTCTTCATACTTTGTTCCATTTAACCCCTTCGAGTGTGTCATGTGCTTCATGCTGGGATCCCCTACCAATAGAGCTTTGTATTTAGGCTCTCTGTTCTATGTGCTAAATTTAATCTTAACTGTGACAGCCTACGGGAGCCAAGTTTGAAAAATAACTATATTTAGACTTTAGATTTACACATAGATCACAGAATGATCACTTTGTGAGTATGACCTTTGCCTTAATTTTTTTTCTCTGCAAACTAAATCAGTAGGGTTTTTTTTTTTTTAAAGGCCCAATTCTCATATCTAGGTGTTTCTCAGATTTTCCTTTCTTAATTTCTAGTCTTAATTTAAGAACCTATTTTTATTTTGCCAGCAATCCCCTTCTATCTGATATTTTTTTTTTACTTCTCAATCAAAATGGGCTATTGAGCTTTTAGTGAGGACATTAAAAATACTAGTAATAGTGCATATTAGCAGTACAGAGTAAGGCATAATGAGTTTAATTCTGATGTTTCTATACATGCATATGATGTAATTTGGTAAAATGTACCTCTTCTGTTACTCTCATCACCCTGTGTTAGGCCCCAGAGCGCAGAGAAGAACAGGTTCTGCTCTTAGGGCACTAAATCATGTGATAGGGAAGTCATCCGTCAGGCAGGCTTTTACTTGTGTGACCGGTTCTGAACGAAGAACTGACCACAATGGGGGATATAGTCCAAGGTGAAGAATATACACAGGAGAATTGGGAGAAGCATCGAATAAAAACGTGAGTTAAAGGCTGAGTTAAGAAGCAGGCTAAGATGAAATGGGATCTGGGCGAGGTTTCCTGACAGGGGATGCAACATGAAATGCCTTGGAAGGAGAAACTGAGTATGATGTGTTTTAGTTATTAAAAGAACTCTGATACTTTTGGAACAGAAAAAAATGGCTACAATAAGACTGGAGTTGTATAGTGGGTGCCAAATATATAATGTTGTTAAGACTTTTTGAAAGGATTTTAGAGTGTAGCCAAAGGATTTTGAGAACTGATGTGTGATAACCATAGGACTCTCCCTCCCCTTCCCCTCCCTCCCTCCCTCTGATCTGAGATTTTTCTAGCAGTGTCCTTGAATATTTAACAGTGTTTTGGTGTCTAGGATCTGGCTAATACGTTTTAAGAGAGACATTTTAGCTGGAGCACGTTAGATAAGTGGTCCTAAAGAATAATAGAAATAAGAAGCATACACTATAAAGCATATTTGAAGGACTTCTGTGCTCAGCTAATATCCTGACACAGCATGGAAGTATTTATGGCAGGCACAAGCAGCAGAGGTTTAGATTTTAAAGAAAAGATGAAGGATGTGGGAAGATGTGTTAAAAGGTAAGGGATGCTGATGAGCAGACAGAGACATAAAGATAGAGAATGAAGAGACACTTCAGATGTGCATCACTGAAGGCTCAGGAAACAGGCTATTGAGGCTTCACTTGAGTTTCTAGTTTCATATATTCTTTAATTTCCTTGTTCAAAGGGATGTATTGAGTGGCTTCAACCTTAGTATCATTTAGACCACATGGTCTTGGTGCTTTAATTGCTATTTTCAGAAATATTCTTTATAACACAAGTGACAATAATCTATTCCCCAGCCCACTGTCTTAGTGCCTTCTTAGTCATGACAAGAGGCTGCAGCAGAAACATCTCCAGTTGCATCTATTTTCTTGCATGCCATGATCGCAACTTTATTCATCACTGAACAAAATTCCTTTGTGTATAGATGTACCACATTTCCCTTTTTTTTTTTTTTTTCGTGCTCTTTCAATCAGTTTTCTTACCTCCTCCTTCACAGCCTGCTTTGTCTTGGATTTTAATTTTGATTTGACTGTTCACTTTCAGCATACGCTGCCAGTCTAAAGGCCTCATCCTTAAACTCCAAGTGACCATGTGGAAGCTATTAGTCTGGCTGCTAAGAGAT
This sequence comes from Mus pahari, assembly GCF_900095145.1. Taxonomy (NCBI): domain Eukaryota; kingdom Metazoa; phylum Chordata; class Mammalia; order Rodentia; family Muridae; genus Mus; species Mus pahari. The sequence continues at coordinate 41,494,635 of NC_034610.1, read as the reverse complement.
CAAAGGAAGCTAAGAACCAAGTGTCCAGGTAGTGCATCTTTATCCAGCGGGAAGTGATGTCTTGCGTGCTGCTACCCAGACATGGAAGGAAAACGGGTGTCAGCCAGTCTGTTTGTCCTACAAGCATACCTGATTGTACTTCACTCTAGTTCCTTTGCAGATACCACAGAGTTTTCTTTCTTTCAAATTGAAGGGCAACTCACATCTACTGGCTTCATTTTTCCAACAGTGTGTGTTTACTTTGTCTCTCTATCACACCCAGTATTATTTTTTTAAAATTAAGGCACATCTACTTTTAATGTACAAAGTTATTGCATATTTACTAGGTTACAGCATAGAGTAAATATGACTATTGTATCTATTGGGAAACCAAGAAGTTCATATGACTTACTTCATCCCACTCGTCACCTTCCTGCAGTTGTCTGGACCTGGGATACCTCAGCGGGATGTTACTAGGGCTCTGTTTTCTTGATCACATTCAAGCTTTATAAAGGCGACAGTTCTGTCTTCCCTAGCCCCTCTCTCGGTTTAGATGAGATACTGCCTGATTCATATGTTGTAATACAAAAGCAAATGGCACCATTTAACTAAGTTTGTTAAATGTTGGGTCCTTCTGCTGTATCCGGTTCTTTTTGTCTAGATTCTTCTATAGTTCCCTCTACTGGCCCCATAGAGCTTGCTTTTTTGTTTGTTTGTTTGTTTTTTGCTTACTTATTTGCTTGTTTACCTACTAATCAACTAATTATCTAGAGTGTGTGAGAAGAAATAAAAGTCCAAGTTTGACTTCCTGTGGGACTGTAAAAGTTAGTTCCTGACTGAGCTAAGGCTCGAAACCCCAGAGACCCTGAAAGGAAGATAGGAGTTTTACCTGTCCCCAGGTCCCAGGCCCCTGTAACTAGCCACAGCCCCCTATGGATTTGTGGCCATCAGTCACACGTGGGCAATGCCCCAAGTCCCTCCACGTGTAGAGGATGTGACCTGTAGTCACCCAGGCTCAAGGCAGATCTCCATTTTAATGAGGTTCATAAAGGCCTGGAGGGCTTAGCCAATAAGCTTTCCTTCCCAGACACTCCTCTCAGCAAAAGGTATTTAACCTCAGGCCCACTCTGAAATGTGGGGAATGGTTTTACTCATCCACTTTCCCCCATGACAATAAATGTCTTAAAACCATGGACGGCCTCTTTTCATCAGGATCCGCTGTGGGGAGCCTTGGAGAAGGCCTTCACCTATAGAGCCGTTTGTTTCCTCTCCTCTAGAAGAAGGCCTCTCTGCACTCCCAGCCATTGACTCCACCAAGCCCAAGCTCAGGCCTGCTGCTGCCATCAAGCCAAAGACTCTCCCCAGCTGGAGCTCCCTCTTTGGCCCCCAGCCCCGTGCTAGATCCAACCCCTGACCCCCACCTCCAGCTCTTCCAGCAGCGCCTGGATGTCCAAGAGCCTGAGAACCAGACGGCTCCAGCCTCATCTCTGGCCCGGGGACCCCAAAAACCAGCTCACCCCCCGGATTAGTGTCCCGGGGCTTCTCTAGGACCCAATGGTGACAGAGTGGGGTAAATTCGGTCAACTCCTCACATCCCGCCTCCCCAGAGGCCGTGCCCTGTGGATGAGTGGATGAGGGACCCCACAACCCTACAACTTCCTACTTACCCTGGCTAACTTGAACACATTGGGATTATTGCAGGAAAAGCATATTAAAAAGAACTGTCAGCCTGACCTTAGATCTGAGACTACCAAAGCAAACCATGTGTGTCAATAGTGCCCACATCGCAGCCACTGTTTTATATTTCCACAGTGCCATGCTTTATTTGTTTCACCTTCGGTTATAAAAATGACATCATAGAACATAAAATTTCTATTTGAAAATTTCACAATTATAGCTAGTTTTATAGCACAGTATAAAACTTGGACAAGGTCAAGTTCCTGGGTCAAAAGGCAGATTACAAGCTACCTGTGGTGTGGAGCGGTGAATAAAAGTGAGGAGGGCATAGAACAAACTCTTCCAAAGAGAGAAAGATTCAAAGAGTATTTAAATCACAAGGAGAGTCATTGGACAGACAGGCGATCATGAGAAACGCAGCAGCAGCATCTAGCCCCAGCCTCTACTTCCTTGTGGTGGGAGAGTATGACAAAGCTTCCTGTAAAAGGTAAGCCAAGGGCCCCAGTGAAAAATGGTAAGCCTACCCATGGGGTAAGCTCACCCTGGTAC
>NC_034610.1:41489504-41491780 GCF_900095145.1 Mus pahari | reverse complement strand
TGGTAAGCCTACCCATGGGGTAAGCTCACCCTGGTACGGTTTGAATCCTGTTGGGAATTTGCTCTGTGAGCACAGACTCTGACCTTCTGAAACTTTATTTTATAAGTTGCCTTAGCTGTGGCATTTTATTACAGCAATAGAAAAGTAACTAAGACACGGCTTGAAACTCCTCAGGAAGCCACCTGGTTTCTACTAACAGCACTGAAAACTTTAAAGCATGGGTTTGTTATATAATCCCCACAGCATCCTTCCTCCTATGGGAAAAGGATCAGAAAGCGTTGAGACAGATCCTCCAATAACAGATCTCAGTGCTCTTTCCCACAGCCCACACTGTTGAAGAGAGAAAGAACCCTTGGCTTTGACTTCAGCCATGCCACACTGTAGAATCTGGAGAGTCTCTGGAATGGCTGCGAGCCTGCTTAGCCCATAGGCTACAAAGCTAAGGTCAGTCAGAAGTGGCTCCTGGTATACTGCATCAGTTACTTTTCTCATCCCTAAGACCTAATTCCTGACTAGAAGCAACTGAATGGCGAGGGTTCTATTCTGGTTCACGGTTTGATGTCATGGTCCATTATGGCAGGCAGGGGGTCTGTGTGCAGGAGTGGGAGGCTGCTTGTTTAAATCTGGGTAGATAATGATGCATGACATGGAAAATGCAGCCACTCGGCTGACTCTCCCACTCTCCTGTTTTAATTAAGTCCAGGACATTCACACCATCAAGGTTACTCTCTTCATAATTCTCTTTTCATCACATGCAGGCTACAGGTGCTTAACAGACTTCCAATAGTCATCTGAGGACACCCCAAAAGGCCTGTGAAGATGTTGTGACTCTGCTCTTTAAAATGTGGGCTCAATACATGTGGAACTCAGCTTCGAGACTATATTGGAATTGGGGCGGTACAAAATAAATTCTCATTTGTTGTCCTGTTACACAAATGAATCTTTTATAAAACATTCTTACTCCCAGTCTTGCTTTCTTTTTATTAAGGACCATTCTTTGCTCGGATGCTTCTCTTTCCCTGTGTGAAATAGAGTTTTCATTAATGTGGCAGCTTTTACATTCTAGATGAGCACAGAAAAGTATCCGCGCCCGAGTGAGCTGCTAAAAGAGATTGAATATTTGATAATTCCAATAGTCATGAAGAATTCAAGAGAGAATAATGAAAAATTGATCTCATTCTATTTATTTAAAATTTGATTTTTAATTATGAATATGTTCGTTTGTGTCTGTGTGTGGGCATGGGTCTGAGAGTCCTCTGCGAGAGCAGAATACACTCGTAACTACTGAGCCATCTCTCCAGCCTGTCATCACATTTACCTTATTATTCATATGTTTATTTATTTATTGTTGGTCTTGGGCATTGAACCTAGGGACCCATACATGCTGGAAATGCACTCAAGCACTACGCTTTTTCTTCTTCTTCTTCTTCTTCTTCTTCTTCTTCTTCTTCTTCTTCTTCTTCTTCTTCTTCTTCTTCTTCTTCTTCTTCTTCTTCTTCTTCTTCATATTTTAGTTCAAAGCAGGGTCTCTACGTAGATCTGCCTGGCTTCAAACTCAAAGATTTCAAACTTCACAAAATCTGCCTACCCCAACCTCTGAGTGCTGGGACTAAAGGTGCGCGTCGCCGTACCTGGCTTCCTGGTTTCTTAATAGGTGGTTTGGTGTAAGGTTAATAGAGATTTATTTCTTTCAACAAGAAATGTGACAAAAAAGTATTGGCATGAACACAGAGAGAGATTAGCAATGAATATGGAAGAAGAAGAAAAATTTAGTGCAGCTCTGTGTGGTGGGGGAGGAAGAGAAAGAGAAAGAGAAAGAGAAGTACTGGATGGTCTGAACCCTGAGTGCGCTGCTTTGGAGTTAGTAGATTCCATCGTCTCCAGAGAGGGTCACCAAGGTACGGAGTATGAGGCGGAGTGGGAGTTGTGAAGGATGCTTTTCCTACTAGAATCTATAATCGTTTTAATTTAGTTTCATGTTGATTTTTTTTTTATAAAGACTGACCTCGAGTCTCACACATTTTGGTTGCCAACCAAACCATTCTTGGAGAAAAGAGACGGAAGGGACAAAAATGGAGGGAAGAAGATAGATGATAGATAGATGAAAGATGAGTCTCAGCCCAATTACCATTAGGTCCTCTTCAGCTTTGATCCCCCCCCCCCAAAGAGTAAGGGCTAGAGCAGCCTCGTATTTTTCTGATTTGGGGTTTGGAGAGACACCTAGGTAGGTGTGTGTGTGTGTGTGTGTGTGTGTGTGTGTGTGTGTGTGTGTGTGT
>NC_034610.1:41456332-41489349 GCF_900095145.1 Mus pahari | reverse complement strand
TGTGTGTGTGTATATGTGTGTGTATATGTGTGTGTGTGTATGTGTGTGTGTGTATTTCTTTCCCAGGTGCACAGCTAATGCTTAAAACACTTTGTGTTCTAAATGCCCCCCTTCTTTAACTGAATCACAGAAATTGATAATGCATGTTCGGAAAGCTATCAAGTCAGCAGCTGAAAGATAAAATATGAACATATCGTCAAAATAACTTTACACAGAAGCTTGCAAGAAGAGGGGAGCAAGAATGAGTAGGAAACATGAAGGCTCACAGGCAGAATTGAGAACTCACAAAAAAATACTTAATACACAGCTCTGAAATTATTGACCACCTAGCCCATATTTGTACACTGTGACAAAAACACCACGACCAAGACAACTCAGAGAAGAAAGGGACTTTATGTGATTATAGAGGGTCAAGGAACCAGCGTGGTGGGTAAGCATGGCAGCAGGCAGCAGGCCACAAATGGGAAGTCAAGAATGCAAACTGGGAAAGGGAAATAGTTATGAACTCTTTAAGTCTATCCTCAGTAACATAGTTCGTCCTGTAAAACCGCATCTCCTAGCTCTCCTCGAACAGTACCTCCCACTGGGGACTACATAGGAAAACAACCAAGCTGATGGGGGATGTTTCTCACTGAAACCACCACACTCTTTCAAAGTAAAACAGAAGTAAAACCTTAGAAGGAGCAACAGCAGCCTCGTCCTGCCTCATGTCTCAGCATGAATTTAAGACGGTTTAGTTTGTCCTTACTGCAATCTGCTTTAAATCTATGAATCTGCTGTCCAAGGCACCATGGCTTTGCTCTTTTCTTACTGTGTGCCTTTACCTAGTCTCCCCATAGAGGAGAGTCCCATACAAAGAGCTTATGTGTCTGTGTCTGTGTCTGTGTGTGTGACACAGAGAGAGAGAGAGAGAGAGAGAGAGAGAGAGAGAGAGAGAGAGAGAGAGAGAGGTGCTGAGTCCTTTGAAGCCCTAGTATCTCTCCCTGGTGTGGGGGTGGGGGACTCAGTGCATTCAGATTCTACTGTTGAGCTGCAAATATTTGAACAATCGTTGTGTGGTAGCTCCTTGTCTTAATTGGGTATTTGCTTATTTATGGAAGTAGGCCTGTATGTGTGTATGCCTGCATGTATGTATGTGCACACTAAGGTAAGGGTTTTTGGTGTTCAGCACTCAAAACAGTGAAATGTATTTTGCCGTTGTAAGACGTAGCTGCTAGTGCCTCCTGGGTTAGGTGGCGGATCCTCCAGGATTTGCCACCAGAGGATTTGGATTTAGTATGGCTTACAAGATTAGGATTCTAGTTGTGCCCAGAGATTGAGTTATCACTGTTTCTGAACTAAGTTTGCGTGGTGTTTTCCTTCACTTAGCGGCTTGACTGGGTTCCAGAGGGAAAGGTATGGTGGCAAAATGGGGGTTTGCCTGAGGTGTACCCCAAAAAGACTTGGGGGTTTTGAAGCATGGGGCTGGTGTGGTAGCAGCCCGCCAGTGAGAACTTAGCGAGCTGGATGGAGAGATTTCAGAGTTCTGAGTCAGAGAGTCTCCATGAGATGAGAACAGGTCAGTCATTGCCTGTGGCTTGCCTGCAATAGCATGGATTTTTTTTTTTTTTTTAAAATCTTTCCCGCAACAGCTGGCAGACCAATGAGTTGGGCAAGAATCCGCTAGAAATATAAGATTATTAGCCTGAGAGTTAGAGTTTTATTTACTAAGTGAGAGAAAGGTGGCGCTGGGATGAGTCACGTGGACTCAAGCATGGGAACTTCAAAACAAAGAAAGAGGTCTCTGAGGTCCCCTGCTGTGGAAAGAGACAAGGTGGCTGCCCTGAGTCAGAGAAACGGAGAATGGAAGCTGCTTCATCTTGGGGCAGATATTGATTTAACTGTAAATTTATAAAATTGGGATTATTTGCTTTTAGGATAGATTTATGTACAGATTTTTGTCCAAGTCACATGGGTAATTTCGCCTGCAGTTTGGAACTAGGATAGAGAAAATTAGTCACTGACTCCACATAGAGAGGACAGTGATAATTACCTGCTATGATCAGGTATTAATTATAAATGTCTGTGGCTCCAGGCAGAGAGCACAACAGGTAGATGGCATAACAGGATGGCTGCTCTAGGCAGAGAGATTAACAAATGAAGACTGCCTGTTTCCTACAGGCAGATATTAGTGAAAGTTTGAATTAACTGCTTTAAAGAAGGAATAAAGATATATTGCTCTAATAAGTCTTACAGGATACTCAAATTCTGTCTAGAGTGGGCTCCACAGGAATTTTGGGTTTAAATCCTGGTTTGACTAGCTGCCTGCTTATAAGCAGGTATAGATAGAAGTGTGAATCAATTGTTTTAAAGATGGTNTAATAAGGTCTGCAGGATAACTAACTCATATTCTCTAACGTGGGTTCTAGAGGAATTCTGGGTTATTATCCTGCATGGCAAAATAGAAAAGGCCTAAAAATAGGCACATACAGTATTTTAGTTTACTTCATTTGTTTTAGATTGTTTTAATTTTCAAAATGGGTGTGATTTTGAGTTTTGTGGTTATATTACTCCTCTGGGAGAGAGGTCAATATAAAGGGTTTTCTGGTTACTGGCTCAAGGATATGCTGATTTGGGAGAAAGGGTTTGTCTTTGCATTTTTAGAAAAGGTTCTATAGTGTCTATACACCTTCCAGAGTAATAAGGATCAGATATGATGAAGGGAGACGCCCTGAAGAACTAGATTCCAGAGAATCAAACAAAAAAAAAATGTTATCTTGATGATACTAAAATTTTGTTCTGAGATTTGTATATTATAGAATATGCAGCCTTGGTGAGTCTCATCGTCAGACATGCTGAACTAACTTGCTTGAACTGATGTTTTGAACTTTCAACCGGATCCAGTCAGGACACAGACATCAGAGACTAATACAATCCTTGGTGTGGCCTTCTTAAAGCCAACCAACTCCCCCATTTTCCCTACCCTTTCCCTCACTCCTTCAAAAATATCTCAATGCCCATATTCTGCTTGAAAAGAGTTGTCGTCCCAGTTCCCTGGGCTTTGGGACTGGAGGTGGTTATTCTGAGGTTGTCTTTCTAGGGAATTTAGAAATGGTCATAATTAGAACAGGGAAGAAATAGAATTGATTATATAGCCATAATCTCATTTGGTAGAAATCTTTATAATTCTTACTAAGTTGAAGTCATAATTTTTTGTTTTAGTAAAGAATTAATTTTGATGCAAAATCAAGGTTTTCATTGGTATAAATTTCTTACATTGATACTAAAATTTTAGAAGTACAAGGCTTGGACCCAGTCCTTCTGTAAATGCCAGTATAAACTGATCTGAGATGTTATGCCTGAGTGTTAAGGGCCAAATAGCAAATTCATGGCTCTGAGTTCTTTTTTAGGGTGTTTTCAGATATTTTAATTAGAAATAGCTGAGGGTAGTTAACAGACAACAGTCCAGATTATTTTACATAGATAGCTGGTTTTCAAAACCATCAGAAATCCACAGAATGTGGTACTTAATGTTATTTATTCACTTGTTGTTGAGACAAATCTGCTCCTAACAGCTTCCCATTCATGGATTCAAAGAAGCAGCTGAGCATCTCTACCTCCAGGTGAGGTGATACATTGTGGCTAAGTGGCCACTGGGCAGAAACTGCCTGTCCCTCCTGCAGACCTGTACTATCTCTCCTGCCTGTGTCTCCTGCAGACCTGTACTATCTCTCCTGCCTGTGTCTCCTGCAGACCTGTACTGTCTTTGAGAGGATGAAAGGTATAGCTAGGACAGCTTAGTTCTGCTTCGACAGAATAAGCTAGTCCTTAATAATTCTTGTTTTTCAAGGTCTGTCAGATGATGCTGGGCCAGAAGGCTGAAGGCTGATGCTCCAACTTCATGACTTACTGGGGCTGTATAGGGAGGCAGCGGTCTCTACCATTTGTCCCAGTTCTGGAAGCTGTGTTAGGTTTCCTATACTTTCAGATAATGTTGGTTATTTTCGGATTTCTAACAGGGTTGAAAGACTAGTTATAGTCTCGTAGCCAACACAGCCTATTTAGCATTGAGTGAATATATTTGAGAGATAGTTTTCAGATAATATACAAGTTAACCAGGACATAACATATGGATTTATAAGTCTTTTAAAAGTTAGATAACAGGGTGTTCTATTAATTATGGACTGGGCGTTAGGTCTATCTTATACTTTATAAATTACAAAATGGTAATAGTTGTGCTCAATTTATATTTGAAAGAAATGTTTTTTATTTGAGCAGAAAGGGTGAAATGTAGCATAATTTTCCCCAATTAATTTAAATATTAATACAATAAGAAGCCTGTGATTGGACAGGGAAAGGGGAGACAGAGCTAAGAGTTTCAGAGACAGAGACGGGGACAGGAAGAGAGAGAGGAGGAAGGAAGATGAAGGAAGAGGAAGACGATCCAGATTCCGCGTGGCTTTAAACAGCCACAGGTAGCTATGAATATCATAAAAGGATACAATAATTGGAATAACTTGTCTAATCTAGGTGGGCAGCTTGTATCATCAATTGGTTCTAAAATTATTGCATGGGCATCTGGTGAATTGAGAATTTAATGATATATAAATCTGATTGATTAGATAAAGAAGACAAAATATAGCAAAATGTTGAGGAACTCAGTACAGCTTTTAATCTCAACTTGGTGTCAGGAACAATACAACCTGAGAAAATGTAGAAAGTCGAGGCTTTCCCCATCCATCCTTTGAGTCATATGTTTGGGCCCAGGATAGCTGCAAACTTACTTAAAACATTATGCTGTTCTCTCTCTGTCTCTGTCTCTGTCTGTCTGTCTGTCTGTCTGTCTGTCTGTCTCTCTCTCTCTCTCTCTCTCTCTCTCTCTCTCTGTGAGTGAGTGATTGGACAGACTATTGTGCAGCTCTCCATCATGAACTCTAGATGACATGGGTCATATTACAATGTCAAAAATCAGGACATGTCGGCATGCAGCTGAGCTCTGTGAGTGCAGCCTGTTGTCATAGGGAACAGATGTCTGCCTTCCAACTTTCCCTAGCCGCTCTGCTGCAGGCACTTGTACTTTTGTGCCTCACACAGTGCCTAGCACAGGGTAAGAACGTAGGAGTCCATTCACTGTTGGATGCTGCATTTGCTGACTTGACCTAGGATGCAGCTTAGGTCCTAACTACAACCGGTTTTCACGTGCAGAACAGGGTACACTTCCTGCGACCCTCTTCAGTGTGGCAGCAGCAAACAGTTACCAGCGCTGGCAGTAGAAAAGACCTACTTAGTTACTGTACAAAGGTGGTTTTCAGTTCTGTTGCCTAGTACAGCAGTCCTGCCAGATTTAGGTGACAACCATCTGGAACTGGCTGCAAAGACAGTTCTGCCTCTAGAGGTTCAGTAGGTGGCACTGCTGCTCTCTCTGTGTGCTAAAGGGGGCTGCCTTGCAGAGGCTGTGTCTGGCAGGCAGGAACGCAAGCCAGCAACTCAGAGGAATGTTTTAAGGCAAGGGGCAGCACAAGCCCACTATGAATGTGAGGGGGAAAGCCACTGTCATCTGCCCCTGCTTGCAGTTTGGGGGGATGGGCCTTAGAATCTATCTGACGGTCAGGTTGGAGATGTCAAAGCACAAAGGGACCTGAGGGGACAAACACAGGCTGGTTACAAATTAGATGTCTTGTTCCCTGCAGACACAGGAGGAGGAGGAGCTAAGAAGCTGAGCAATCATATAGGCTCCTCCCTTGGGGGGAAAAATGCCAGTTTATTTAACATCTCACCTTGGAGCCCAGGTAGAAAAATCTTTTAGACTGTCTTGAACCGGTTCAGATTTTTATCTTGTTGGTCACTTTGATCCATGGTGTTTTATTTTCTTGCTGATAGAAGAGCATTAGGCCTTTAATCCAGTGTCTCTGTTGGGCATGTAGTCACTTTAATCCTTTATTTCCCGACAGCCACATCTCAACTGATGTTACGCACTGAATGCTTGATGCCCTGCTAAATTTCTACGTGGAAATTCTTACCTCCAACGTGATGATGCAGAAGGGTGTGGCATTTTGGAAGGAATGAGATCATGAAGCCAGGGCCCCACAAAGGGAGTTAAGATCCTCACTAAAGGAGACCTCTGCGAGCTCCCTGGTTCCTTCTTCTGTGTGGCTACAACATGAAGATGGCTGCGGGTGAGAAAGTGAGCCCTCTACGGACAGGAAATCTTCCAGAACATGACTAGTGGACTTCCTGGACTCCAGAATTGAAAGCGATATTTTTCTGTCTGTTTATCATCCGCACAATCGCTGGTATCTTTATCACAGTAGCCCCAAGGGACAAAGACAATCGACAGCATCCTTTCTTTTTTTCTATCTGACTCAGACTTCTACCAAACTCATATGCAAAGTAATAGAAAAGTTTGAGTCAATGGGATGCATGTTTTGCTAATAATTTAGTTAATGGAAGAATTACCTGCCGTATTAACAAATATGCTCCTTTTCATGTAAGTGAGCTCAGAGCAAGTGCTGGGATGCTGTACTTGTCAATCATCGCAGCTGAGCTTAACAAATGCTGTCATCTATGCTGGTACCACGTTTCTTGATAGAACAGGCACTATTAACTTGGTACATTTTTCACCTAAACCACCTGTGGTCTCAGACTCATTGTTTGGTCTCACAAATGATGTTATTTCCACTGTAATAGGCCATGATAACAATCTTAGCCAAATTAACCAAATACTCCACAGTTGATTCTTAGAGAAATAGGAACTCAGGTCAATTTAGTGGGGAGCCATTTAACTTGAGCTCAAGGGAAACATGATCAATGATCAGAATTTTAGGATGAAGAGATTGTTATTCAAACAGCAAGCTTGACAATGCTCACATGTCATCTTAGCACTTGGGAGGACAAAACTGAGAGGCCAACTATACATTTGAGGGAAGCCTGGTCTCCATACCAGCAAGGCCCCAAACAGCTTATACTATATACAAGCACTGCCTTAGAAAGAAAGAGACCACGAAAAGAAAGGAGGAGAGAAAGAATTAAAAACAAGGAGCAATAAAAGGAGGGAAAGGAGGTGGGGGTGGCAATGAAAGGAGCCAAGAGGAGAGGAGAAGAGAGGAGAGGAGAGAAGGGGAGAGGAGGGGAGGGGNAGAAGGGGAGGGGGAGGGGAGAGAGGGGAGAGGGAGGGGAGAGGGAGGAGAGGGGGAGGGGAGAAGGAGGAGAGAGGGAGGGGAGGGGAGGGGGAGGGGAGAGGTTGAGAGCCAGCATCACAGTGCTTAGTCTCTACCCTCCCTCCTTCTGGTCTTCCGCATGAAGGGACTTAACAACTTTTCCCTGGGGCATTTTTAAACTCTCTGCATGCTGCTCTGCTGGGTGGATGGGTGATCGGCCAGGAATCCAAGGAGGGCAAGTCGCCCAAGAGCCTGTGAACAACACTGACCTTAGTTTCCAACTTGAGAGTTCTTTATCACCCGGAACCAAGAAGGAGCTGAAGCTACCCACTCAAGGCCATTCTGCATGCCACCATGATCTGCTTACCACGGTGAGCTGCAGCCCTGTGTTCTCTTCCTGAGCCTGGTGGTAGACACTCCCACCAATACCAGTTCTTGCCCTGAGACCGTGCTTGAGCTGGGCTCACATTGAGTCTCACTGGAAGCCAGAGGCATTGCTACCTTTCCCTCTCCCCCAGCTGGTGGAGAATGAGCAAATGAAATCTCATGACAACCTGTAAGAGGGAGATTGCAGAGACTAAGTGCTTGCCCAACGAGCCACCAACCAGCTCACTGGCAAAGGGTTCATCCAGATGAGCAGTGCATAGGATTAATCCAGCAACCATTTTCATCTGTGTTTCAGTTTAGGCGACCAAGAGCTTGCTCACCACCTCCTATGCACTAACCCAAGTTCCCCCACGCACTTGCATGGTATCTTGTAGTCTTAGAAGGACTTTTGCATACCAATCTCTACTTGATTTGCATAACCAACCTCTCTGAAAATAAGTTTAAGAAAATAAACTCAGGGCTTGGGAGATGGTTTGATCCATAAAGTGCTTCCAATACAAGCACGAGGGCCTAAGTTAAAAACAAAAACAAAAGCAAAAAAACCAGGTGCGGTAGTGTGTGTTAGTACTCTCAGATTTGAGAAGGTAAGGACAGACTGGTCCCTGGGCTCGCTGGCCAGCTAGCCTGCTCTACTAGACAAATCCCAAGACAGTGAATGACCAAGGTGGATGACCCCTGTGGAATGACTCATGAGGTTGGCCTCTGCCATCCACACACGTGTGCACACTCCCATACAAGAATACCCACACACATGCACGTGTGTACTTGAAAGAAAAGAAAAGAAAAGAAAAGAAAAGAAAAGAAAAGAAAAGAAAAGAAAGGGGAGGGAAGGGGAAGGAAGGGGAGGGAAGGGGAGGAGGGGAGGGGAGGGGAGGGGAGGGGAGAGGAGAGGCGAGGAATTCTGCAGTTCCTTCTATAGTGACTACATGGCTGGGACTGGTTAATGAAAGAAGAGAAAGTAACTTTTGGACTAGTTTTCTTCTTCAAGGCACTGGACTGAGAGACTGAGGAAAGCTTTCTAGTTTCATGCAGCATCTAGAGCACAAGTTGGAGTTTAGAGACAGCCAATGGTTTAGGATCCAGATGGCAACATTCCTGGCTCTTAGTGGGGACCCTAAAATCACTTCACCATAGGAGATAGATAGCTCTGAAAAGGCTAGAGCCCAGCTTCAGGTCACTCTTTATGACTGGGCAGGTTAAGCTTCTCATCTTAAGTGTCTGATGGTTCACGTTCCCCAAGTTTGTTTGTTTTAACTGAAAATGCCCCGAAATCAAATGTGCTTTCTTCTTGTATACTTATAGGCAAAATTATTGAAACCAATATAAAATTTCTCAAGCAATCAGATGTTGCAATAATTAGGCTTGGCTTTGAAATAATTATGCCTAGAACACTCAATTAGAAATTTAAACAAGAAAATGAGACAATAAGTCAAGTGGAATATTTACAAGTAGAAACTATGGTAAATGAAATTAAGAGCTCAAGAGATTATATAACAATCGTTTAGATAATAAAGACTGAGGGGTCCTAAATTAATAGGATGATGAATCAGAAGATAGTAGAAATGTATTAAGTGCAGTTGTAAATGCCCAATAGCCTTATTGGAGCAGGAAGTTGAAAAGACAATGCAGTTCATTAGACATTATTAAGTCAAAGATGAATGTTGAAATTCCTATGGTAACCACAAAAAATGTAATGAAATTCTATGACTAAAAATAGTTAAAGGAAATGAGATAATAAAAATAATATGTTAGTGGTTTAAAATAGCATAAAGAAAGTTAAAACACAAAATAGAGGGGACAGCCATAAAATAAATAAGTTAATGCTTAATTATATATATTAATTATGTCTAAAAAAGGACAAATCTCAACTCTATGTGTTATAGAAGTCTATGTTGTAAAGTAAAAGAATTCAGAAAAATTGAAAGCAGAAGAGTGGACAATATTAAAGCGTGCAAATATTAATCACGAGAAACTCACATTTGCATTTGTATCAGATGAAGTAGACATTCAGGCAACAAGCTGCTAGTTTTAGGAAAGTATATTTCATAATAAAATGATCATTTCAAACCAAAGTTACCACAAACATAAAGTCATATACCCCTGGTAATATGTAAGACAATATTTAATAGAACAAAACAGATAATTAGAAAACCTGAAATAATAGTAGAAATTTTGACTCACAGCATAAGTGGCCAAATGGATTAATGAGCCTGAAGATTTGAATAGTGTAGTTTAGACCAATGGTTCTCAACTTGTGGGTTCTTAACCCTAAGGGGGTTGAAGGACCCTTTCCCAGGGCTTGTATATCATGGCCCCTGTCTTGATGGTCATGGATTTGCCCTCTGAAACTGTAAACTCCCCATAAACTCCTTCCTTCTATAAGTTGATTTGGTCATAGTATCTTATCACCTAGCCTGCATCTATCTTGTAAAGAAACTTTGGGTTCTGTCCATAGCACTGAGAAACAAGCAAAACAAAGTTCCACATCAGTATATGAACACAAATTGATGAGTTAGAAAACAAATGTACAACAGATGAAATGAAAAACAAAAAACTAACAATTAGTACTTGGTTAGGGGAGCAATGTACTAGGACTGGTGGTACTTGATAATAATAAGAGACCAGGAAGAGGCAAACATTGCTGCATAAAATGGGAGCAAATATAGATACACTGAATTTTAAAAAATAAGAGCATAGCATAAGCCATTCATGCAAATAAACATAAAAGTTGAAACACAATGGATTAACTTCTGTAGAAATGTAACAAACAACAGGGACCATACACAAAACCTGGAAAACTTACTTTAGAAACTTAAATCCCTAATTTAAATCCTTTCTACAGTACTCCAGGCCCAGATAGCATAACTAAAGAATTCTTCCAAATATTGAGTGGGAAAGGAACTCTTGCATAAACAAATCTCCCCTCTAAAACACAAAATCAAGATATGCTTTCTAACTTGCAATAGCAAAAGTATCCTAAGAAAAGGAAATTATAGGTAAGCTCCTGTGAATATAGATATAATGTTACTAAGCAAAATTATATATACTAGATGTATAAAAGAGGCACTATTTTACGACCAAGTAGACTGCATTCCCAAGATGTAAAATTAGATGGATAGTGATTGAATATCAATCACTGCAATATATCACAGAAGAAAAATAGAAAAAAAAACATGACTGAAGAGAAACAAAGTATTTATTTAAAAAATCATATTAAATCATGAAAATTACTGGGAACAGGAAGTTATATCCTTAATCTGATAGGAAATATTTATAGAAATCGTATAGCAAACATTCTAACATTCCATCTAATAGTAAAATACAAAATTTCACTTGAAACTAAGAATAAGGAGAGACGTTGTCAGACGTTGTCACCTACGTTGTTAGATTTTCATCAAAAATCCTTATCTTATGCAAGACAGACTTTAAAAGACAAGGAGAGGTGGAGTTAGAGGAACCCTTGGAAGAGGAGGGTAGAGGATTCCAGGAGTTGGAGTAGTTGAGGACACCAAGAACATGACCCACAGAACCAACTAAGCAGGGCTCATATGAACTTACAGAGACTGAAGAGGCAATTATAGAACCTGCACAGGTCTGAACTAGGTCCTCTGCATGTATATTATAGCTGTATAACTATATATTCTTGTGGGAGTGGATGTGCATCCTAAGAGTGGGAGTGGATGTATCTCTGACTCTTTTGCCTGTTCTTAGGACCTTCTTCTTCCAGCCTTGATATGAGAATTTGTGCCTAGTCTTATTGTAACTTTTTATGCTGTGTTCAGTTGATATGCCTGGGGACCTTCTCTATTCTGAAAGGAAATGGAGGAGTGGATTGGGGAAGGGGGGGCATGTTGGGAGGGGAAATTGCAGTCAAGATGTATTGTTTTAGAGAAGAATTGTTTTTAAATACAAGAAATAGTGTTATTGTTTGTTGATAACGTGGTTGTCTATGGGTAGCCATTAGAATTCGTTAGTGAATTTGACAAGATTGCTAGCTATAAAATATTCAACTCCATGTCTATTGTTTAGCAACAACTTGAAAGTGAAACTTAGTTACATCATTTTAATGACATCACAAAATAACAAACAATTTGAACGAAGCCCAACCAAAAGGCTTCTGAAGCAGCACAATGAAATAAATTGATATGTTATCTCATGTATAAATAAATTGATATGTTATCACATGTATAAATAAATTGATATGTTATCACATGTATAAATAAATTGATATGTTATCACATGTATGATTGAAAAACTCATTGTTGCAAAATATGAACTCTCCTCAAATTGGTTTGTAGGTTAAGTCCATTTTTCATGAACGCCCCATTGTCTGAATATGTAAACTGACAGCTGATTCTAAGTAACACATGGAAATAAAGAAATTAAGCGTAGTAGTACTACCTTAATATTGAATATTGAAGATACTTAATACTTTATGGAGAAAAACAGCATTTAAAATGGAATACCATGTTACAATAAGAAGACATATAGTATCAGCTATAAATTTTATAAAGTAGCAATAACTATAGAAGAACAAACAAACCAGTTAAACCTAATAGAGCCTAGACAAAGATCTGCCCACATATGACAGACAATTTATGAGATTCTACTAAAAAGTAACAGAGGAAAATATTTTGTCTAAACAGATGGTACTTGATCAGTTTCCTCATCGTATAAGAAACTAATTTGATGATCAGTCCTGTGTCACATTAACCCCCAAGTCACCTCCATGGAGATCACACATCTAAATGTAAAAGAAAATGATAGGGCTTCCAGAAAATAGTAAAAGATGAGATCTTCACAATTTTGAAGGATTCAAAGATTTCTTAAACGGGCCACAGAAGTACGTGTCAAAAGGTCATAGGTTAGCAGGCTGGATAATATTAAAATCGAAAAGTTCTGTTTATCAAATTGTGATTGGGAAGCTAGAAAGAGTAAACCACAGAATTTATTGATAACTGTATCAAAAATAAAGTACATTTTCCAGAAATAGAAAATGTTCCTTCAAGTTAAAAAGAAGCACACTGCCCTGCAGGTGATGAAGGGACCGACCTTGAAGTGCATGTCAGTGACAGGATCTCTATATGGCCAGACATAAAACCAACCTCACTAGTCATGAGGGAAAGGCAAGTTGAAACCGCAGTGAGCATTCCTACATCTGTCCAAAGTCTAAGATAAATGCAAAGGATGGCATCAAATACTGGGGAAGACAGGAAGCAGCTGGTATTCTTGCACACTAATATCTGGACAGATTGACTCAATTTCCTTGGGAAACTGCTATTATCTATTGTAGTTGCAGAGAGACCTTCTATAGCCCATTGACTCCATTTCTTGGGAAGCAGCTTAAATAGACA
The DNA here is from genome assembly GCF_900095145.1 of Mus pahari. Taxonomy (NCBI): domain Eukaryota; kingdom Metazoa; phylum Chordata; class Mammalia; order Rodentia; family Muridae; genus Mus; species Mus pahari. Next base: position 41,476,472 of record NC_034610.1, on the reverse strand, counting down.
GTGGTGGGAATGAATTGAAAGATCAATACTGGAATGGATAAATTGTGGCATAGATTTCTATGTGACAATGAAAATGAATAAACTACTGTAAGACAAAATATAGGTGGCTATTATATATATATATATATATATATATATATATATACATACATACATACATACATATATACACACACACATATATTTGTTAGACACAAGATGCTTTTACAAAACATAAAACACACCTACTACCACACACATGCATATATAGGCAAAGAAAGCATTCATGAAGGAGAGTCCCTCTGGAGAAGAGGAAGAGAAACCTGAGATGCTAGGCGGTCTTTTACTCCTCCCACTACCATCCCCCCACTACCATCCCTCCACATCCTTATCCTCTGCGTGACCAGCAAGTGCTCTTAACCACTGAACCATCTCTCTGCCCCTTTGAGTTGGGCTTTTAAGAACATTTTCTGTGGGGATTCCGCAGCTGCCACTGTTTCTGAGTGAAACACATTATCAGGTGTTCTGCTGTAGTAATTTAGCCCTGAGACAGAACTACGAGTAGCAGTTCCCAGGAATGGGTGAGACAGAGGGGCTCTATGATTGACAGCCCCATTCACACTGAAGGTAACCTGGGCAAGAAACGTCCTTTGAGGATAAGATGCAGATACCATATGTGTGCTGTGTGCTAAGTAATTTTCAATTTTGCATGCAAGAGACATGGTCAAATTGCCCACTGCTTGAATAAACTATAACTGGACAAGCAATAGAGAGAGACCCCAACTCTCACCAACACTCTATGTCATGACCAACCTTTGCCATCCTCCTCGCTGATATTAGATGTTATCAACATTTGAAATTTCTTTAGACTAATGAACGAAAGTGATAGTATCTGGCACCTTATGTGGCAGATTGCTTACAAATGATATTGAGGGCACCTGCAAACATGGTGGTCTCTGTTAAGAAGGTCAGCTTTACCACTGGCATTATTTAGGGTTGACATAAAGAGAAATAAGCAGTCATCCTGGTAGTCTGCTTTATTAACGCTTTCATTGTCCACAGACAACACATCTCCTGTGCGTGGATCTTCTGTCTGCACACTTTCCTTCGACTCGCTTGCTTTGTTTAATGCTCTATAATATTTCTATGTGCATTCTGGACATTGATGTTTTCTCGGTCTTTGTTATTGTATTTTCATTTTGTTTATTGTTTATTTAGATGATCTCCCTATATCTTTAGAAGATGATCAGTGCCTTGAATGGCAGGCTAGAGACATTGCTTTAAATTACTCCCTGATTGAGTTAGAAGATTCTTCTTGTATCCATCCCCTAATAATGTCAGAGGAGCAGCCAAATCCAGCTGTGAAAACACAGCCAGTCAATACTGGATATTTTTAGGAGATGAATTGTATCACAGCAAAAGATCTCCCCACAGAAAGAATGAATCACGGAGATGACAGATTGCTGGTACGATCTGCAATAAACTCTGGCTTGCTACTTTCTGACTCACTGATTAAAGCGTAAATGGATTAAAACCATTTCTCTTTGGCTTTTAGTTTAGGGAAACATTGTTACTATTCAGGGATTTGGTTATAACTGCAGGGCAGTGAGGCAGAGAGATTGAAGACACTGTAATTTGGACTTTAACACTGTCACTACGGTAAGAGACTGTAACCAAGGCTGAGCTTCTCTCTCCCCAAGGAAGACAGACGTGAAGATAGCTTGCTTGCCAGCAGCCCCAGCTCCTTGCTCCAGCTGTAGGTCACTGTGAGGAATGGCATAGAGAATTTCTCAAGACCTACTCTCTGCCTTCCTGGGGATGAGAGCTGTGCGTTCTGTGGTGGTTGTCACTGTGGACTGGTGGCATGTACAGTGATGTAATAAACAGCTCCACTGTACTTGCAGCCTCACCCAGCTGCCTGCTTGTTCAGAAGGGAGAGAGCCAACAAGACAAGAAAGAAAAGCAACCAAACCAAACAAGCCCAGTAAGCTTTGTGACGCTGTGAGCCAAGGAGGATTTATTGAGCAAATCAAAGCGCAGCAAGATGTGATCCTCTGAAAACAACCCATGAACCGCATGATCCAAATCACACCTTCAAAGGTGAGCTTTCTACTCTCCTACTCCCCAATACATACTCATGTCCACACACACACACACACACACACACACACACACTGTATACAAAAGTCAAAAGTATAGCTGTACATACTTACATAAATGTTAATTGATTTAGCACATATAGGGCCACATCTGGCCATAAACATTCATGAACAACTACATGCACACTTGCACAATACCACACATATGCAGCAGCAGCACATATTATAATACACAGTCATGCATAGACTTCTACACACACACACAAATAGCCATGTACTCTTAGAGAGCATTCATTTTTTTCAGGAGAGTGCTCTCTACTTGGAGATTTGGGGATTCCATTTGTAACAAACGTGTTTTAAAAGTTCATCTTTGTGTTTTTTCATTGCTGAACACTCTAAAGACTGGCTAGTCTTTCTAAGTCCTTCCTTTTGTACCGAGCTTGCAAGGCAAGTGGTATGAGTCCTCAGACCTGAAATATTTCTTTTAGTCTTGTTTGCTCTCACCACAGTGCTGGCACAGAACCTCATGCGTAGGAGAACGTGCCAGTTCATTTTTTAAATATTTCCCGCAACAGGTGGCAAACCAACGTGTTGGGCACGAATCCGCTAGAAATTTAAGATCGGTAGCCTAAGAGTTAACATTTCATCTTCTAAGTGAGAAGAAGGTATCTAGATTAGTCACATGACTCAAGTGTGGCATTTGAAACGAAGCAGACCCTGAGATCTCCTGCTGTGGGGGAATTGCAGGCTGCTCTGAGTCACAAGGAGAATGAAGTTGCCTACTTTTTAGGGCAGAGGGATTGAACTGTGAATTTAAAATTGGGATTATTTGCTTTCAGGATAGATTTGTATACAGATTCTGTCCGAATCATGTGGGAATTTCACCTGCGGTTTGGAACTAGGATAGGGAAAATTAGTCACTGATTCCAGAGTAGAGAGTGCAGTGATAATCATTGCCTGCTTTGATCAGATATTAATTATTAATGTCTGTAGCTCCAGGTAGAGAGATCAACAGACAGATATTATACAGATATTAATAAAATATGTCTGTGGCTCCAGGCACCAAGCCAAACAGATAAATGGTGTAACAAGATGGCTGCTCTAGGCAGAGAGCCGAACAGTAAGATGGTATGAAGATTGCTTTATACGCCTCACAGAATACTCAAATTCTGTCTAATGTGGGCTCCACAGGAATCTTGTTTTTTTTTTTTTTTTAATCCTGTTTGGCAAAATAGATAAGGCCTAAGAATAGGCACATACAGTATTTTAGTTTACTTCATTTGTTTTGGATTGTTTTAACTTTCAAAACGGGCATGATTTGAGTTTTGTGATTTTATTATTCCTCTGGAAGAGAGGGCAGGATACAAGCTTTCCTGGTTGCCGACTGAAGGATATGCTATTTGCGGGAAAAGGTTTTATCTTTGCGTGTTTAGAAAAGGTGATTAGAGTCTTTACACCTTCCATAGTTATATGAATCAGATATGATGAAGGGAGACCCCCCAGAGGACTAGATTCCAGAGAATCAAACAAAAAATATTTCTTGATGATACGAACATTTTGTTTTGATATTTGTATATTACAGAGAATACAGCCTTGGTGAATCTCCTCATCAGACATGCTGAACTGACTTGCTTGAACTCCTGATGTCCTGGACTTCAGACAGATCCAGTCAAGACGCAGACATCAGAAACTAATCAATCCTATTTTCCCTACCCTTCCCCCACCCCATTCGAAATATCTCAACACCTATATTCTGCTTGAAGAAGTAATTAAGAGTCTTCAACCCAGTCCCCTGGGCTTTGGGGCTTGAAGGGGTTATTATAGGTTATCTTCTAGGGAATTTAGAAATGGCCATAATTGGAACAGGGAAGAAATAGCTAGAATTGATTGTATAGCCATAATCTCACTTGGAAGAAATCTTTTTAATTGTTACTAAGTTGTAGTCATAATTTTTTGTTTTGGTACAGAATTTATTTTGATGCAAAATCAAGGTTTCATTGGTATACATTTCTTACATTGATACTAAAAATTTAAAAGTACAAGGCTTGAACCCAGTCCTTCTGTAAATGCCATTATAAACTGATCTGAGATGTTATGCCTGTGAGTTAAGGGCCAAATAGCAAATTCATGGCTCTGAGTTCATTGTTAGGGTGTTTTCAGATATTTTAATTAGAAATAGCTGAGGGTAGTTAACAGACAACAGTCCAGATTACTTTACATAGATAGCTGGTTTTCAAAAACATCAGAAATCCACAGAATGTGGTACTCAGTGTTATTTATTCACTTGTTGTTGAGACAAATCTGCTCCTAACAGCTTCTCATTCATGGATTCAAAGAAGTAACGGACCACCTTATCTCCATGTGAGGTGATATATTGTAGCGAGGTGGCCACTGGGCAGAAACTGCCTGTCCCTCCTGCAGACCTGTGCTGTTCCTGAAAGGACACAAGTTACAGGTTAGGACAGCTTAGTTCTGCCAAGACAGAAAGGGCTAGTCCTTAATATTCCTGTTTCTCTAAGGTCTGTCAGATGATCCTGAGCCAGAAGGCTAAAGACTGATGCTCCATCTTCCTGACTTACTGGGGCTGTATAGGGAGGCAGATGTCTCTACAATTTGTCTCAGTTTGGGAAGCTGTGTTAGGCTTCCTATATATTTTCAGTTAATGTTGGTCATTCTTGGGTTCCTGACAGTGTTGAAAAACTACTTATAGTCTCATAGCCAACCCAGGCTATTTACTTTGAGAGAGTAGATTTGAGAGGATGGTTTTCAGGTGGCATATAATCTAAAGCCAGGACATAAGTCAAGGTAAAATCATAAGTCTTCTTAATTTAGGATAGCTGACAGTGTTCTATCTTAATGACATAAATGATGGGCTGGGTGTTAGTCTATCTTATACTTTATAAATTACAAAATGGCAATAGTTGTGTTCTATTTATATTTGAGAGAAAGGTTTTGATTTTTATTAGAACAGAAAAGGGGAGGTGTTGTGAATGGGCCTGGTGCTGTTTGTATTTTGATGCCAATTCCACTCTCCTGGGAGGAGCTGTGGACAAGGCATGAGTCACACACTCAGGTGACTTCTTGGGAACCAATCCCCTAATAAATAAAGGAGCCAATCACCGGGAGAGTAGGAGGGACTTCCAGGTTGGACAGAGGAAGAGAGGAAGCAGGAGAGAGTCACATCCTTTTGGACGGGGATAGTGTGAGGACGAGATGTTGCTATGAATATCTCCCAGTTTAAATGGTAGATCCATCAGGATTCGCCACCAGAGGATCTGGATTTAATAAGGCTTGCAAGATGAGGATTTTAGTTGCTGCACCCAGGGATTGAGTTACCGTCATTTCTGAACTGAAAATAAAAAAATTAAAAAAAAAATAAAAAATAAAGGGAAGGAAGCAAAAATGAGGATAATAAGGTAGTAACAGGGAAAACATGTTTGGGGACACTCCCCAGCTTGGGAGAGAAAGTATGGAAGGAAGGACAGGGCGTTGTGATTGCTCTTACCCTGGCCAGTCAGCTGGCTTTTATAAAACTCTACCAGTTTATGTGTAGCTTTCTTTTAAGATTCTCAAAGTTTTATCTTTATCATTTTTTTATATGAAATAATTACTAGGTTGATGTACTTAATATGATGAATATCAACCATTAATTTTCTTTCCTTTTAATATATAAAGCCTTCTTCCTGGTGCTGCTGGTATGTGTGTTTTCATGGTATATCATCACTTAAGTAGTCTGAAAAAAGAATTTATATGTAGTTACATTTTAGTTGTGGCATGCTGTAATTACACACCACAATAAACATTTAAATAAACCAAAGTTCAAGTGAGAAAGTCACTGATGTTCACAGAAATCTCAGAGTACAAAACTCAACATGAGACACGATGTGATTTGGGATTTTGCCTAGCCTCAGTGTGTGATTAAAATGACTTTATTTGCCTTATCCATGGTAGAGTGAAGTAGTTTCTGTGGGTAACTTCTGTGCCATCAGGGTCAAAGAATTTCTACATTTCAAATGTCTTTATCCATACAGGAAGTAATCACGTTTTATAGTTTGTCTTTGATAGGAAGGATCATTCCAAATGCCCTTTGTAATGAGCAGTATGAGCTGGTGACATAGGTCAGAAGTAAAGTGAAGCCTAGCAAACTGGAAACAAAACAAACCAGCTATAAATCCTTATCTCGTGGAAAAAAGTAAGCCTCAGTCATATTTTACACATTTGTATTTGTGTGTGTGTTTGAATAACAATAGCACCTCACATTCATAGAACATGTATCAGATGAGCCACCAAGGAGATGACCTCAGATGTTAACCATAGAACAGTATAGTTGACATAAGTCATCGATGCCATCACATAAAAACATCCACTCTGGGCTGGGTAGATGGCTCAGTGGGAAACGGGAGAGTATTTGCTGTGTGTCTTAGTTAGAATTATTATTGCTATGATAAAACACCATGACTAAAGCAACATAGGGAGGAAAGGGTTTATTTGGCTTACACCATCCCCATCACAATTGTCACCGAGAGAAATCAGGACAGAAACTCAAAGCAGGGCAGAAGCTGGGAGGCAGAAGCCGATGCAGAAGCTGATGGAGAAGCCATGGAGGGATGTTGCTTACTGGCTTGCTCCACATGGCTTGTTCAGATTGCTTTCTTACAGACCCCAGGATCACCAGCCCAGGGATCGCTCCACCAACAAGGCCCTCCCCCATCAATCACTAGTTAAGAAAATGCTCTACAGGCTGGCCCACAGCCCGATCTTATGGAGGCATTTTTTTTTTTTTTTAAACAGAGGTTCTCTCTTCTCAGGTGACTATAGTTTGTGTCAAGTTGACATAAAACCAGTTAGCACAAGCATTGGATCTGAGTTCAGATCCCCAGCCCCCATATAAAAGCTGAGCACAGTGGAATGTGTCTGCAGCCCCAGGGCTGGGGGGACAGGGACAAGAGGCCCTTGCAGGTTTGCTACAGCAAACTCAACATTCAATGAGAGACATGATTTTAGAAAATAAGGTGAAGAGCCAATGAGATGGCTCAATGGGAAAAACACTCACTGTGTAAGTTGATGACTTGAGTTTGATCTTAGAACCTGTGTAAAGGTAGAAAACTAACTTTATAAAGTTGTCTTCTGACCTTCACATGTATGATATGGCACATGCCCACACATAAATGTCATATACAAGCATAACAGTAACAGACAAAAATAAAATAAAATTAACAACCAAAACAAAAATCTCAGGATTTGAGGGACAGAGGCTGGAGGATCTCTGTGAGTTCAAGGCCAGCAGGCCATACAGAGTTCGAGGTCAAGCCTGAAACCCTGTCTCAAAAATTTGCTTGTATCGTAATGGAGTATCCTAATGTCTGATAACTCTTATTTGCATTCAGATATACAAAAATGGAAATATCCGAGGCCTTTTGAAAACTTGAATCCACTACTTCTCTCATAAGCCATCTTCTCATTTCATTTTGGGAACAAATTTTAGAAGCTAGAGACATCATCTTTTAGCAAATTATTTGCATTTTAAATCATTTTATTTTCTTAAGTAGTAGATAAAAATATCGATTACAAAAGGATAGATTGAGGACCTTTTGTAACAAGGGCTCTTTCTTCTTGTTCTTCTTAGTCTTGCTGAGCCCAGTTTTGAAATTAAATTAGAACATGCTACTTATGTAATCTCAAGGAGAGAGAGAGAGAGAGAGAGAGAGAGAGAGAGAGAGAGAGAGAGAGAGAGAGAGAGAGACCTAAACATGTAAAAATGTCAGCTGGGCATGGTAGTTCATGCTTTGATTCCAGTGCTCAGGAAACCCAGGTATGTAGCTCTCTGTGAGCTCCAGGTCAGTTAGGTTTATATAGTGAAAGCATGTCTTAAACTAGGGACTCTGGCTATAACTCAGTGATAGAGCATTTGCCTAACATGTGTGGGGATCCTGGGTACAATACCCAGTAAAACAGACAGACACAGTGGCAGAGAAAGAGAGAGAGCTACAAGATCTACAAGGATAAATCTAACCCTTGATAATCAAACTATGCCAGGGAACACTGGGTTTGAAAAGTCCCTTTTGGATCAGAGAGAGCAAAAAATAATCAAGAGGCAGAATGGCACAGCCTTTTCAATGCTTTTTACCGAAAATGCTTCGAACAGTCATAAGGACTGAAGACAGGAAAACAGGTGTCTTTTATTTGCCCTCAAATAAAATCTCCCAGAGGATTTCTGAGAAAACATTTGCCAGAGAAATTGGAAACATGATTTTTGTGGGTGATAAGGTCTGAAGAAAACCATGCGTAACCTCATGAGATTTGTCCACCAGCAGCTGGATGGCCAGGCAGCAGAGTCTGTTGATTTTGTTATTGTTTGTTTGTTTGTTTGTTTTGTTTTTTATTGACTACAGTATTTTAAGCCAATTTTCTGTTGCTGTAGTAAAACAGCTGAGACTGGGTAATTTACAGAGTAGAGGTTTATTTGGTTTACAGTTCTTAAGGCATAAGAAGGTAGTGCCACCAGTCCCGGACACTATTAGTGATGCTATGTTGTGCTTGCAGACAGGAGCATAGTATGGCCGTCCTCTGAGAGGGTCTACCTACCAGCTGACTGAGACAGATGCCGAGACCCACAGCCAAGCATTGGATAGAGGTCGATGACCCCTATGGAAGAGTTAGCGGAAGGACTGAAGGCTCTGAAGGTGATGGCAACCCCATAGGAAGACCAACCGTGTCAACTAACCTGGACCCCTGGGGGTTCCCAGGGACTAAGCTACACCAGAGAGCATACACAGGCTGGTCTGAGCCCTCTCCTACACATGCACCCCTCAATACATATGCAGCCTTGTCTGGCCTCAGTGGGAGAAGATGTGCCTAATCTTGCAGAGACTTGATGGACCAGAGTAGAGGTGTGTGTGGGGGGGCACCCTATTAGAGGCCAAGGGGAATGGTTATGGGGGGAGGAAACTTGTGAGGGGGAGCAGGACAGGGACAGCATTTGAGATGTAAATACATAAATAAATTAAAAGAAAGAAATAATCCATGAATAAAGAGATCAAAAATATAACATATAATTCTTTTTTTTTTTTAAAGATTTATTTATTTATTATATGTAAGTACACTGTAGCTGTCTTAATACCTGCTTGTGGACGTTGTACATCGTGGTGCGCACTAGGCTCCGCACCACGATGTACAACGTCCACAAGCAGTGGCACGATTGAACGTACCAAAAGATGCTAGCTCAGGTCTCTTTTCCCTATAGAAGCCACTAACATCATGATGAATGTCCTAGTCACAACTTCTAATACTTGTTTTTGCTCCTGTTGTTTTTGGAAACAGGGTCTCTCTGTGTAACAGTCCAGGCTGTTGTGACCCAACTCTGTAGACCGGGCTGGCCTCAGTCTCACAGGGATCCGCCTGCCTCTGCCTCCTGAGTTCTGGGATTAAAGGTGTGGACCACCGCATCCTGCTACAACTGCTATTCTAATTCCTTTCCCGAGGCCCTGCCTACAAACCCATGGGACTTTGGAGAGTAAGCTTCTAGCAATTGTGCTTGCAGGAAACGATGTCAAGCTATGCACGTGGGCATCCTCTTTGGACCTCTTCTTTCACAGATCTCAGTGGTTTTTTGCTATAGCCTTTTTGTTATGATCTCTCACCCTCCCTCTCCTCCTTAGCCCCTCTCCCCTTCATAGCGTCTATATGTAAATCCTCAAAGGATTGACTACATATACATTTTATTTAGAAAGCCCAAACTTAACCAAAAATAGAACAATGCCATATTGTAACTAGGTATTCTTAAATCATTGGAAAATATAGTAAAAAAAAAAAAAAAAAAAAAAAAAAGAATTTAAAAAATTCCACTCTTTGGTCTTCCTTCCTATTGAGCTTCAAGTGGTCTGTGAGTTGTATCCTGGTTATTTGGAGCTTTTGGGCTAGTATCCACTTATCAGTGAGTGCATACCATGTGGTTTCTTTTGCAATTGGGTTACCTCACTCAGGATAATATTTTCTAATTCTATCCAATTGCCAAAAATTTTATGAATTCATTGTTTTTAATAGCTGAGTAGTGCTCCATTGTGTAAATGTACCAAATTTTTTGTATACATTCCTCTGTTGAGGGACATCTGTTTTTTTTTCCAGCTTCTGGCTATTATAAATAAGGCTGCTATGAACATAGTGGAGCATGTGTCCTTACTGCATGTTGGAGCATCTTCTGGGTATATGCCCAGCAGTGGCATAGCTAGGTACCCAGGTAATACTATGTCCAATTGTCTGATGAAGCGCCAAACTGATTTCCAGAGTGGTTGTACCAGCTTGCGTTCCAACCAGCAATGGAGGAGTGTCCCTCTTTCTCTGTATCCTCACCAGCATCTGCTGTCACTTGAGGTTTTGATCTTTAAAATGGTTATTTGGTTCTCTGAAGTCTAACTTCTTGAATTTTTTGTATATATTGAATATTAGCCCTCTATCAGATGTAGGAGAACAAAATACTCACAAGAGCAAATATGGAGATAAAGTGTAGAGCAGAGACTGAAGGAAAGGCCACCCAGAGACTGTCCCACCTGGGAATTCATCCTGTGTACAGTTACCAAACTCAGACACTATTGTGGATGCCAAGAAGTGCATGCTGAAAGGAGCCTGATATGGCTGTCTCCTGAGAGGCCCTGCCAGAGCCTTACAAATACAGAGGCAGATGTTAGCAGCCAACCATTGGACTGAGTGCGGGAGTTCCTAATAGAGGAGTTAGAGAAGGGACTGAAGGCGTTGGAGGGGTTTGCAATTCCATAAGAACAACAGTATCAACCAACCAGACCCCCCCAGAACTCCCAGGGACTAAACCATCAACAATTGAGTCCACATGGCTCCAGCTGCAACTGTAGCAGAGGATGGACTTGTCATGAATCAATGGAAGGAGAGGTCCTTGGTCCTATGAAGGCTTCTAGATGCCCCAGTGTAGGGGAATAGAGAGCAGGGAGGTGGGACTGGGTGGGTGGGTGGGTGGAGGAACACCCTCATAGAAGCAAGGGGAGGGAGGATGTGATAGAGTGTTTCCAGGAGGGAGGGAAACCAGGAAAGGGATAACATTTGAAATGTAAATAAAGAAAATATCCAATAAAAAAATAATTTCAAAAACCTACTAGAAAACTTGGAAGAAACGCCTTTTTAATTGGTATAAACATTATGTTATTACATTTAGAAAGCAATAATTCCAGTGTTTCTAGAAAGACTTGGCATCTCTAAAAATAGTTCTATGAACTTCATAAAAAGAGATATATTGTCTGCGTTCAGATCTTATGAGTTGTTATGATTAGTACAGCCAAGTTTGAACACAAGGAACTATAATAAAACATTCTTTTACTATTAAAATAATTCTCCCGAAGTCTATATTAAAGCTTTACAGATTTCAGGGAAGGTGTAGTCTGTGAAACTGTGCCAAAGGTACACACAGTTGTGAGTGATATGTTGCTGTGAAACCCTTTTGGATGAAAATAATAAACTTTGGATATTAGAACACTTAATTTATGGGATGTCAGTGCCTCCTGCCTGTTTGTCTCCCTAAGCTCTTGGATTGAGACCTCACTGTGATGATCCCACTCTGTTCTTTGAAGCTCAGCTCCTGTAAACAGAGAGAGGGGATTAGTATAGTGAATATTTGGCTTTGAGTTAATTGAATGTCTAATTTCCAGTGGTGTTGAACTTGGCTGGATACCCGTGTGGTTATAATATGCAAAGCCTCTGAAAACGTGGGTTCTCAAATAATGGCATGCTTTTTTCCCCTGATTTTTTTTTTCCACAAATGGTATTTTTGTTCTTTCCCTTACTGTCTACTTCAAACCAATTTTATACAGTTCTATAATTCCTTCAACATATGGCTACTGCCTACCAGCTCCGTGTGTGCGTTGGCCAACAGCCACGTGCACCACTGAAGAATGATTTCCTGGATGAGTTTTCAAGAACCTTCCTTTATCCATATTTCTACCTGTGTTCAACTTCTTGACATAGAGTAAGATTAGATAGTCCTCTCGTTATGTGCCTTCTGTCTCCCGCCTTCCCACCTCTTCCTGTTCTGTTAGTACTGTTTTCTTTTAGCCTAGGCAGAGTATTTATGCTGTCAGTGTTATTAGAGGTTTTTTGCCAACAATGAGAGTATAAAACTTGTTTGGGTAATCCGAAGTGCTTCTTGCTTTTGACATCTATGGAGTCCTTGCCTGCTATTTTTGAATTATGAGTAGGAACTCCCCACCCCCTTTTAAAATTTTGTACTTCTGCCTGTTCAAAAGTCCTTAGCGCAGAAAATGTGTTAGCTTTGTAAGCCTTGTTACGCCTATTGAGAGCTCGTATGTATTTCTGTTTCGGAAAAATACATTTTACTTAACATTAATTGAGATGTAGGGCGGGCACACACATTGATGCAAAGGAGGGAATTTGGGAGGAATGGATGCTTTGAGATAAAGACAGTGTTAGAGACAACCAGAAGTGGTTTTCTGAGGTATCAGTAGCCAAAGAGGCAGGGACCAGGGACAGCTTCCTGTAAGCTGAGGATACTCAACCTCTCAAATCTTAGATTCTTTCTCTATTTCCAACCACTCTCTCACAGGTAGCCAGGAGGAGGCTGCTTCAACCCAGGAGGTGATGCTGGGAAGTTAGGAGGAAGCTGGCTGCGAAGATCAGAAGAAGCACTAGAAAACCAGAAGCAACTGTTGGTGGCTTTTTTCCCTTTCTGTTAAAGGCTTCTCATAGTCGTCTTTGTGAACAGGCGTTGTAGCACACATGCGATTTCTTGTCCATAGAGCTTTAGTCTACTGTAGTCCAGAGTGTAAGTAAGATAGAATTTTTTTTACAAGCATATCTTGTAATAGAGAAAAATCTGTAAGGAGCAAAATATACTTGTATGATGACTTTATATGCATGTATGAAAATACATGTATATGTGTATACATAAATGTAAACAGTGTATACACATAAATACACTGTATATTATGCTGTTTAAATGGAACCTGGATATCCATTATAGGTCTTTTTTTAAAATCTTTTTTAAAATTTTTTTAAAGATGTATTTATTTATTATATGTAAGTACACTGTAGCTATCTTCAGACACTCCAGAAGAGGGAGTCAGATCTTGTTACGGATAGTTATGAGCCACCATGTGGTTGCTGGGATTTGAACTCCAAACCTTAGGAAAAACAGTCGGGTGTTCTTACCCACTGAGCCATCTCACCAGCCCCCATTATATTGGGTTATTTGTGGAAATAAATGTAATATCTCAGTGTATTTATATGTTATAGTGGGAGTCCTTAAATACAAAATCTTACTGCTAACAAACTAGATTAAGGCACCAATGTAATGGGAAAGTAATGTATATTTGCTATTGATGTGTTTGGCTGCCAATGGGAAAATTATACAATCACAGAGAATAACCATATTAGTTATAAATTGCAGACAGCAGCAAAGACTCAAGTGTTCCGTACAACTTTAAAAATGTCTTGACGCTAACTCTCTTCCTAGTCCTAGAAGTTTCTTTCACAGATGTTCTGCTGTGAAGAAGAGAAGAAGATGCCGTCACGTGAGCAGCCAGAAGACTCAACGAGGCTTAGTCTACTCCGTTCAGACAGGCATCGGGCTCTCTGGGGAGTCTGGTGGAAGGGCCTAGGGGGATGTCTGTGACTTCTGCTGGGGGCTGCTCCCTAGACTCACAGCCGGTCACCACAGTAGGATCTCCCTCACTCTCTGGAGATGGTGAACTATCATATTTTGCCTCTATTACAGATAGGGAGCCCTGGGCTGGGGACAGTGGGACCTGACCAGAAGCCTTTGCCTCTGGTTCATGGGGCTTCGGACCCGGGGTATTTTCTGCAGGGAGACACTGACTTTGTAGCTCTGCCTCTGCAGGGGTACAGGAGGCTGTAGGGGCAGGTGTGGCCTCACAGACCCTCTCAGCCCCAGCCTGAGAACCTACAGGGGGCTGAGGACTCCCTGAATCAGAGGAAAGGGTGGGATGGCTGAAATGGGCTGTTTCGGGATGCTGGGGGGTGAAATCACTTCCACTTTGAGGACCATTCACTGCCAGTTGTCTTTCCTCTGGTTGGTCTGGGGTGAACTCTGGATGATGAAGGATGGTAAAAGCTGTGGCCAGGTTTCTCACAGCATTTTGAACACTGTTGGCTTCCTCTGCATCCCCCTCTTTATCTTCAGAGACATTTGGCTCTGGCTCTTCGTCAGAGGTGTGCTGAACCGGGTCTTCCTTTTCGGACATTTTTGCTTCTCTGATTTTCTTGTAGAGTTCCTTTCTCTCTTCTTGTAAAGCACGACACAGGTTCTCCAGCCTTTGGATTTTCATGACGAAACACTCGTATTCCTTAGCTCGCAGGGCTTTCTGTGACATAAATGCACACACACACACACACACACACACACACACACACACAACATGAGCAGTGAATTTCTCAGGATGCTGTCCAGAAACAAAACTATTCATCCTAGAATTTGCCTACTACATTTGAACAAACATTTAGGGACATCTCTTTGTTTTTCTGATGTTTTGATTATTAGACTAATAGAATTTTAATTACTATTGCCCGTTCTTTGGAAAATAAACCTGTTAAGATTTCTTTCTATTCCAATAAACATCTTAACCTACGTGAATCTTCTGTTCCTTAAAAACTGGAGGGGGGGGTACAGGCAACATCTTCTGTGACATAAGTAAGATGGCCTGGGCTTCACGCTCAGCGGGGCATTATGTATTCAAGGAACTATGTCTTCTCGATAGAACGACTATATGCTAATCCAGCAGCCATCTGATGAGTGTTGATGAGTCATGTACGCACCTTGGGAATTGGTTGCAACTTGGGACGAGTCCTTAAAGTGATAATTATAACCACAGAAATGCACCACACACCAGTTTATGACGTTGGCTGCTTAAACTGTTCAGTTCTTCTTTCCTCTGGTAACAGCGGTGTGAGTGTGAGTGTGAGTGTGAGCAGGGAGCTGCTCCTAATCATCTCACTACTGACTTCCATCCTGGCTACCCTGTATCTGTAAGACCCTTTTTACTCATTACCGTGAAGGGATCTTCACTTGGTGGTCCTGCGGCTCACATTGGAGCTCATAAACCTTTGCCTTTAGAGTTGTAAAGCTTGTAGGCCCTGGCAGAGCATCAACTCCCAAATACCTGTTGGAGGAGTTTTTAAAATGATTTCTTCATATCTGTCTGCAAAATACCCTAAATGTGTTGGCATCTTCTCTCAGCATAGTCGAACCAATGCATTAAGTGCATTTGCTGGGTACCAAACAGAACAAGTTCAAGGTCAAGTAAGACCTTCATCAAAACCTTTCTAGTCCCGCAGGCACAGGGCCATGCTGGGGTCGGTTTCCTACCTAGCAATCCTGTGACTAAGGTTTACAAAGATCCTTGACTCTTCCTTAGATTTCTGAATGACTCTTTGATCTTATTCTCCATCTTATATTTTGATATGCTACGTCTCCCTTGAAATTCAGCCTACTTTGAAACATGATCACTTACACTATTAGGCTCTGGTGATTATTCTTGACAGGGTTAGGGAAAGAGGAGCGTCCTCACCTCTTCAATCATGTCCAGCAGGGCTTTGTTACAACTCTCAAATCGGGCTTTCCATGTGGCTGTGTCCTTCTCCAGCTTCTTCATTTTCTTAGTTGTCTACAGAAATTAGAGTGTTTTAGTGATAACCCTGAAGCACTAAGGAAGCAATTAGCGCCACATGGGACGCCAAGGGCGATCCTCAGCAAACAAACGTTCAATGTCAACAATGAAGACTGAGGAAGAGGAATGATTGATTTCCGAGTCCTCCGGATTGGTAATGAACAAACTTGTTTGCACCGGAGCCAAGTCAGGAAGAAGGAAACTACTGAGGAGCACATTGTGTTGTTGTTGACTTTTCTTTCATTTAAAATAATAATAATAATGATAATGATAATAATAATAATAATAATAATAATAATAATAATAATAATAATAAATCCTCACTGAGACTCATAAATAAGCTTGCAATTTAGGTAATTTACTTTATCGAATGGAAGGATATCATTGTGAGAGAGCTGCCATTGCTTTGGGGCATTAAGCTGCAGATAATTTGTGTGCACACGAAAGCTGCTTGCCACCTTTTCTTTGCTCAGGTTTGTAGGGTGAAGGTGAGCTCACAGAAGGTGATGGTTACACATTCATGTCATCCCTGAAACAGTCCCACGAGAAACGCTCCGTTTTCATCCCCATTTTATAAATCTTGAAACTGAGGGTCAAGGGCATGTGTTAATATCTAAGTGGATTAACAAATGAGTCTGGCTAAAGATATCTATCCAAAATGGTGCCTCTTAGTCACCAGGCCCTTGCACGAATGTGGGTCACATTTACTCTGTATTGAGTAGAAGATTACTGGATATTATTTATTGTAGGATCTCTTCTCTTATTGTGTAAATTGAAGGGTAAGACTCTTAGTTACCTGTTATGTCCTTTCAGGAGCCACACCTAGGTACTTGCTTCTTTTTTATTTTTTATTGCAGGTATTTTGAGGCAAGGTTTCATTCTGTTGCCCTGGCCAGCTGGAGCTTGCCATGTGGATCAGGCTGGCCTGGAACTCACAGAGGTCTGCTTGCCTCTGCCTCCTGAGTGCTGGGATTAAAGGCCTATGTCTTCTTGATGCCTGGCTATGTGCTTGTTTCTTGAACAAAGCTCTCTGAGGTGCACACCAAGGCCAGAGGCTGAGCCCAGACTGTCATTTCTTGCTCTAAAAGGAGCTAGATGGGCCTTGAATAGATTTTTTTGTTTATATAACATGTGGCTTTGTAAAGTTTAATTTCATACAAGATACAGGGCCATATTCAGAGTTATACAAACAGGCATCCCAGATTGTTGTTGTTGTTGTTTATTAACAATGGAATTCTTGGGTTAACTAGCATCCATAAATAAATTTCAGATGAAGAACACTTGACTTAATATCCCAGTCTCAATTTTGAAATAAAATTCAAAAAATAACAATTCAGAACCAAGAAAAGTAACTTAACAAATATTAGTGTAAAAGTTACATTGTCTCACTAAAATATATTTTGAAAGATGCGTCTTTTGGGGGGGGGTGTTTGAGACAGGGTTTCTCTGTATAGCCTTGGCTGTCCTGGAACTCACTTTGTAGACCAGGCTGGCCTCGAACTCAGAAATCTGCCTGCCTCTGCTTCCTGAGTGCTGGGATTAAAGGCGTGCACCACCACACCCGGCTGAAAGATGCTTCTTATACTTATAATTAATGCCAGTGCCTGTTCAGGAACACAATGTGTGTGCATGTGTGTGTGTGTGTGTATACATGTGTGCATAGATAGATGTGCATGTGGACATGCCTATGCTGTGCCGTACTTATGGAAGTCAGAAGACAACGTTTAGGAATCTTCGTCCACCTTGTTTTGAGACAGGGTCTCTTTCCGCCCGTCGGTGTGCTCCCTATGCTAGGCCAGCTGGCCCAGGAGCTTCCAGACTATTCTACTACCTCTGCTTTCCATGTCGCCAGAGGAGTTCTAAGACCACAGATGTACCCCATCCTCACACAGCCTTTCACATGGTTCCAGGGATCTAAACTCAGGTCCTCAGGGCCGCTGTGGGAAGTCCTCTGACCCTCTGCCCACAGAGGCGGATTGTCGATGCTGATTTTCCACTAGGAAGATACTGGACTGAATAAAATGCTAATGTTGTGTCCGTTGATATTATTTCTACCTTTTTATTTATGAAAGACCAGCAAAACTTTTAATGCGTTAATTTATTTGAACTTTATAGTTTTGTGAGTTATGAAAAAAATTATCAGTTTATAGATAAGAAAAATGAAACCTGAGAGAGGCACATAAATGACCCAAGAGTCCTTGGTAGATAGTAACAAATGCAGAATTTGAGCTTACTCTTCTGTCTTTGTATGCAGGGATCCATCAATTGTATTGCATGAGAAGGAGTCTATCAACTCTAATGTTGTGTTTTTAGGTTTAAATGTTTTTGTTTTTTTTTTTTTTAGGCTTTTTAAACTAAATAAGCTAGCTATCAAGAAAAAAAAAATATTGTTCATCTTAGTGAAAATGTATCCTAGTATTTTTGAGGCCTTTGATCAGATTTATTCACTGGAAACTTTTCAAAACGGCAAAATTCCACTGAAAGTCTCATTCCCGCATCATGAAATGCACTGGAGTATCTTAGCCAGAGAAAATGCATGCAAAGACCCGTCTGTCAAAACAAAAACGGTCAGTACTCATGGAGAGGAAACACTCTCACCTTATCCATTTCCTGCTTGAAAGTGGCAAACACTTCATTGCTTTTTGTCAGTGTGCTCTGGAACTCCTCAAACCTTCCTGAGTAGAGGGTGAGCTGTAAACAGAGGAGCGAGTACATCTATTTGGGTGCTGCTTTCAGATTGTTTCCAGAAACAAACAAACAAACAAACAACAACAAAAAAAACCCCAACATGTCACTGTTTATCATTTGAGAAGGAAAATGAATTAAAGATATTGTTGGCACAGGGTTATCACTTGTTTAGCTATTTTATATACTACAAGGTCAACCTAGGTTGGTGAGCATGATTAAAATTCTTCTTTTAAAGAATTATGTCTATCTTTAAATGACTTCTATAGCTCTCCACCCTACCATTTGAAAGAAGGTCTCTCGGTGAATATAAAACTTGACATTCCAGCAGCAGTGGCTGGCCAGTAAGGTCCAGGGATCTGCCTGTCTCTTCCTGACCCTTTGTGCTACAGTTAAAGGCATGTGTCACCACACCTGTCTTTTTCCTGGGTGCTAGGAATTCAAACTCAGGTTCTCAGGCCCTCAGGCTTTTGGGACACACACTTATGCTCATCCAGCCATGTTTGCACCCAAACATGCTTCCTGCTTCTTTTCTTCCTTCTCTTCTCCTCCCCTCTGGGAATTTCATACATGTATATAATGTGTTCTGATCAAATCCACCACCATCCCCTCCCTCCAGTTTCTCTTTTATTTCTCTCCACAGCTTTTCTCTTTAAACTCTGTCTTTTCTTAAAAACCTCTTGGGTCCACTTAGTGTTGCCTAAAATGTTTTTAAAGAAAAATAAAATGATAAAATATACCATTACAGCTTTATTATATCATAATTTTTATAATTATTTATTGGTCACTAAACATAGATGTGTACACCACCTATATAAAGATATTTCTTTAATACATCGGTCCTGCTTTTGAGAGACTTATACGCCTCCTGGAAAGACAAACGCAATGACCACTTGACTATGAGATAATTAATACAGATTACTAAGTCAGAACCTCACTTGCCTTGGAATTTCTCTGTAATCAACGTTTACAACCTAAGCTAATAAATAGCTGTAATCTTAAATTGTGCCTCTGACCCAAAAGTAATGCATGTGTGTTTGTACACGTATTATGACACACATTTGCTGACAACAGCCAATAGAGGTCAAAAGCAATCTTATAAATGTCTCTCATAGATGTTGAGAGGGGAGTTTGGATATTGCTTGATAGTATTTGCTAGTTTGTTATCTGACTCTGTTGGGGTCAGCTGGGGTCAGTGACTTAATCCCCTGTAAGACTCGGTTAAAGATTTCCTTAAAGTACTCTATTCCTTCCCCGTGTGACGCTTTCTGCGCTGTTCGATAAAGACAAAGTCAAGCCCTTTGTTAGAGACAGACACAGACAAACTGGCAGATTAGGAAGACCGTCTTCATAGTCAGGCTCACAACAGACAAACCGAGACAGGAGACATAGGACGTGTGCGGTAGAGAACTCAAATCTCAGCTTATTGGGCTGGAGTGATAGTTCAGAGGCTAAAGGTTTAGGATTGCAACCAAACCGTCCAATCTGGCCTCACTCTTGGTTCAAAATAGCATGGGGAATTGCTTTGATTTCTTTCCTCCATGTGACACTAGACCAGCATTATTATTGACTCTGAATTTATTATTCATGTGTCCAAACCAATGCTCTTAGAGACAATAGTAAAACAAATATTTTAAATATATGTAGCATGTGCTTGCTCTCTCTCTCTCTCTCTCTCCCCCTCCCCCTCCCCTTCCCCTTCCCCTCCCCCTCCCC
>NC_034610.1:41441568-41456212 GCF_900095145.1 Mus pahari | reverse complement strand
CTCCCCCCTCTCCCTCTCCCTCCTCTCCCCCCTCTCTCTGTATGGTGCATGTGGAAGTGATCAAAAAAGACCCTCTGAGGAGTTGTTCGTCTCCTGACTCTGTGTGGGAAGGGTGCTATAGATCAAACTCAGGTTGGCACACTTGTGCCAAGAATTGGGTATTGCTTTATCATCTCCTTTATTTTTACTAGATTATTCCCATTGACCATTTTTGTTTTGCTATGTTTAAAAGTAAGGTGTGTTAAAATACACATAAAATTAGCCTCCTCTCCCATTTGAAGTGTACAGATCAGCATCACTGTCCCCACATTATTGTACAGCCAATCTCTAGAATGCTTTCATGTTGCTAAATAGAAATGCTGTGCTCATTAAACAACTCCACAGGCATCAAACAGCTTCTCAGGTCCTCCCTCAAGTGGTCGGGTTTCAATAGTCCTCATTTCTTCCTGTTGGACATAGACGGTACAATCTGTGTGGCTTATCCCTTGCTTGGATAACCAGTACCAGCGTTATCTTATTCTAACTGAAATTCTGTACTTCTCATTTTATTAGTGCGTATTTATACTGTAGAGTTGGCCTCTGATTAGCATTCCGACTCGGTGCATGTTTGATTTGACAGGGGCTAGTCCCTCTTTCATTTTTGGGACCTCAGAAAACAGAAAGACTATCCAGAAGTCACACACAGTAGTTTTCCTGCCAGGGACAGAAAGAGAAACAAACCACTCCATGATTAAAACCTGCTGACATCTACCACCTTGAAATGGGTCTAAACGCTCGCTTTTTGGTTTTGTTTCTAGTTGCTTGTGTGTGGGAGGTACATGCATGTCATGCAGGCGTGTGGTAGGCAGAGTATAGCTTTCTATAGTTGTATGTCAGTTCTCTCTACCATATGGGATCCGGGGACTCACCAAGCTTGGCAGCAAGTGTCTATACTCACTGAGCCATATCAAGTGGGTCCTCATACAATGGGACCCAACTAACGACTAAGTCCTGGTTGGAATAGGAGGCAGAAGGAACTGGGTCTAGAAATTGTCTTAGTAAGACCCCGGGACTTGATATGGAGGTAAGGCCTGTTCCCAAAGTCCTTTCAGAGGGCTTGCCCTCATGAAAAGATAAGAAGGTGATATCGGAGTCTCGAGACTACGATTACACTTTCAAAACAATTTACTCCCTGAGTAGTGTTTTGTGTCTGCATTGCCAGACACTGCTGACATCCCACGTTTGCCACTGTCCTCATCCTTCCTGATCTGTGGCAATCTGTTAGTCTTGACAGTTGTGTCTCAACGGATTATCCATGACAGCGGCTCTATTGCCTCAGTTGATAGAACTGAAAGCCGAACCCTGCTTGCCTAAGTGAGAAACACATTCCCAAGTCACTATGTTTTATGTTTAAAAGTGACTTCAGCATAGGATAGCAGTTCTCGACCTGTTGGTTGTGACCCCTTTGTGGGAATCACATATCAGATATTTACATTATAATTCATAACACTAACATAATTCCAGGTATGAAGTAGCTGTGACGAGATGATACTTTCACGGCTGGAGGTCGTCACAACATAAAGAACTGTATTAAAAGGTCTCAACATTGGGAAGGTTGAGAACCACTGCTCTAGGAAAACATGCAAACTTCCCATGATATTTTTCTTACTCTAGTCTCAGAAACGAGTATCGAGTATGAGTAACTTCCTGCTGTTCCTGCTCCTTTAAGGGCAATGGGAAACAAAGGAAGGATGCAAGTAGAATTCCATTTTCAAATTTATGTAAGTTGCACGGGGTCACACCTCTCTGTGTGAAGAGCCGGTACTCTGATCTTAATTCCTGAACTCATTCCAGGATCAGGGGGTGAGCGGGTAAGCAGGAGTACCCTGTAAATACTTCTGGAGTTTAAATGGGCAGGGGTGAGGAACTGGATCATGTTTGTTCGTTTTTATTTTCTTCACCTTTAAGCTCCTAGATCCTTGGTTCTATGAGATGGTTCAGTCTATAAAACGCTTGCTTATGCCAGCATGGGGATCTGACTTTAGATCCAGTGCACCCACATTCAAAAAGTGAGGCATCGCAGTGTGCTTCTGTGATCCAAGCACCAGATGAACGGGAAACAGGAGGATCATGGGTGGAGCTTGCTGGCCAGCTGGTCTGGTGGAGTTACTGAGCTCCGGATTTGTTTGGAGACAGGCCTCAAACAATAAGTGGGCGGTGAGTGGGAAAGATACTCAGTTTGACTTTTGGCCTCCAGATGCACATGAGCAAATGTGTACACTTGTACACACGTGGACATGGAAAAGCGACATAGACACACTCTGGACTCCAATGGAGGCTGAGCAAATCATTCTCTAGGCTAGAATCTAATATTAATCTACTCTTTTCAACGTCATGATCTTCACTTAGCTAAGTGATAAGTGGAGTAGACAACGTGAATAATGCCTAGTGCCACGTCGTGCCCTTTGCTTCTCTCGGGCTCTGTGCTGTTAGTGAGCAGACAGTCCAGAAGCTCTGGTTTCTTTCTCTGGCCTTTCTCTATTCCTAGACAATAGAATTACAACTCTTCCCTGCTGTCACAGGGTAGCTGCTATGGACCAGGGCTTGCTGCTTCTGACACCGTGACATGATGGTTTCTGAAGCTGATTCAAAAGTTAGTCCCGAGTTTGTAACTCTGAACTCTGTGATTCTGTGAAAATCCAGAACAAGTATGTTTCAGACTTCTATCTAATTAGTTTGAAAACTTTTTGGAATGTTCTCAAAGAATAGATTATAACTGGGGAGACAATTTTCTATTGCGTTCTCTGTACACATTGCATAAATATGCTTTAGAACGAACGGTTAATCTGTGGCAAGCTCACCTGTATGTATGTTTGCTGTAATTTCTTATTTTAAGTTTATTCTTTTTTTGTGTGTAGAATAGAGTTCATTCAGGGCATGGTAAGGGGAGTTGAGGAAGCAGAGACAGAGAAAGGCAGACAGAAAGAGAGTAGAGGAGTAGAGGCTGGCCATGAGCATGTGGAGAGAGGGGGAGGGGAATGGAGAGAGAGAGGGAAAGAAGCAAGAGGACAGAGCAAGAGAGCAAGAGCTTAAGTTTATTCTTGATGTATTTTACAGTATTTAAAAAGTATTTACTGAACTTGTTCATTCAATAAGTATGTACCTCTTCTTCTTTTTTTTTTTTTTTTACAGTAAATAAGATTTTATAGTCAGCACATAAACACAGTGTTAATGCTGCCTGATTCGGAAGGCTTCTGATGTCTTGCTTTCTATTAGTTTCCTCTGTGAACTCAGCCTCCCTTTAGGGCTTGGGCATTCCTCCCAACAGTGGGGCCAGGGTCCCTCTGTGGCCTACAGCAGAGAATGTTTCCCTGGAGGGCCAAAGCCCTATGACAGTAGGGAAGATAAATAGACATGGCTTTTGCATTGAGCCAGTTGTGGCAGGAGACTATATTTTTGAGCCTGAAACGGGAACTCTAGTAGTCTGATTAAAAAAAACAAAGTCAGCGACACATGAAGCCAAATTCGAAGGACTCCTGACCAGGTCAGTCTTGATCAATGTCTTGGTCTCCATTTTTCTCATGTTCTTTATATTATAGATAGTATCAAAATGTGAGGACTGTTTAGGACGGACAGTTATAAATGGTCCTTAGCTGGGCAGTGAATCAGGTGACAGAGAAGAAATAGGATAGGGAAGTGGGAAGCTGGAAATCAGCGTGCTGTTCCTGACCACTTTAATGACATTGATTGTCTGTGGACCTCTTGGCCACATAATGCCAGTTCACATCATTTCTCTTGCATAGACACAATACTCTTTTAAATGTAATCAGTGTGAGGTTGTTTCCTTCTCAGGCCCCATCCCTTGTCACCTGTAAGGCTTTGTGTAGAGAATCTTGGGTCCCAGACCCTTGGTACCAGAGGGAGGCTACCCCGAACCCCCATGTGTTAGCCTCCTCACTTCACCTGAGCCTGCAGCACAGTCTCCTGCTCCTTCAGCACTTTGGCCTGAAGTTTCCACTCTGCCGCCTGGTTCAGCAACTGTGAGAAAACAGAATGCATAGGAAGAAAGTCTAGTTGTGTTTAAATTGCCCTTTATTTACCATATACATATAAACCAACTTTCTTCTTATGCCCTGCTCCGCTAAGTGATTTTTTGAGGGGAGGGACTTTTGCAAAATACAAGTTGATAAAGTTAATGAAAACAGTTAATAGGTTTGATTCCCAAGGAAACTAATGGCTTTAATAAAAAAAAATTTAAGTGTTCAAATCAAGTATGAATCTCATAAAAATCTAACTTCTTACCAGTCCCACTGGATAGATGCTTCCCAAACAATCCTCTTTACCACCAACCTTACCATCCTCTTTATCATCAACCTTAGGTTGGACATCTCCAGACTTCCCTACCTGGGCATATTAGCACGTAGTGATTCTCCATCACAGAGCACATGATGCCTTAAGAAATACCCGCTCCTTTTAACCCCTGGTTCCTGACACAGCACTTCAAACACGCGTCTGACTTTCCTCAGGGGATCACTAAAGTGGAGAGCCCCTTTGGACAATATAATCTAGGGTATATAGAACGTGCTTTGCTAATACCTGAGAGGGTTGGCTATCAGTGACCCATGCAGCACATTTGAGAAATGGAGATATTTGATGAGTTGCTCTGAACCCTGCCCTCTGGTGCTAAGAGACCTCATTCCCACTGCCGCAAAGAATCCTTTCGTATGTAGCCACTGCAGTTAGACACAGCTGAATGGGGAGCCAAGGGTGAGCATGCTGTTTTAACTTAAGATGGATGAATACCTGTTAATCGGTATTGATGCACAGCTATAGTCTTTGGTTTATGTTTGCATCTTCTGGTCAGAGCTCAGAAGGTTGTTTTGTTTTGTTTAAATAAAAATCATGCCTACAACGTGCCAAGAGAAAGAATTCTAGCTGTTGGTGTCTAGATGATTATGCGGTAACCTAGAGATAGGAGTAACGTTTACACTCTTGGTCCTAGGAGAGGCCCAGGGCACTGGGGAGTACCAGACCTGTAGGCTCGCTGGCCATCTGAGGGTGTGGTGGAGGTCTGCTGGTCTCTGCTTTTGGAGCTGACAGAGCCGGCCTGTTGGATGTCTTTGATTATTCCGTTTGCATGGAGAAACCTCCAGTTTGGACTTGATATCTCACCCACCCGGAAGTGACATGTCATTGCTGCAAGCTGGGAATGGGGTGCAGGGGGAGTGCGGGTCAGGGGAAGTCAGTTTTAAGAACTTGCCATTAGGACTTGTTGACCAAATTCACTTTTTTTCCTGTCTTATTTGAAAAGTGGGGTTATTTTGCAGTTTCCTATGGTAACAAAGTAAGTGATTCTAGTCTAGTTTCAGCTAGACAAAAAGATTCTGGCCAAATGTCAATGAGTCACTTGAGTGAATGGCGTTAACAGTCTTACAGATCTCTCAATCTTAATATATATGTATGCATGTGTGCATATATGCATGCATGTATGTATGTATGTGCACACACACACAGACACACACCACACACAGACACCCC
The DNA here is from genome assembly GCF_900095145.1 of Mus pahari. Lineage (NCBI taxonomy): Eukaryota > Metazoa > Chordata > Mammalia > Rodentia > Muridae > Mus > Mus pahari. The sequence continues at coordinate 41,450,695 of NC_034610.1, read as the reverse complement.
TCTCCTTCTCCTTTCTCCCTCTCCCTCTCCCTCTCCCTCTAGCAGCCAGTACACACTGCATCCTGCTGACTCACACCTCTGAACTGATGCAGTGTCACCGAGAGAGCTTAGGCTTAGGGAAAGATGCATGTCATCCTCTTTGACCTGACAGATGCCAGAATCTTGAAGGAATGTCCCCCTGTTCCTGTCTCCTCTTCTTAGCTGTCATCTCCCTAATCCAAACCATGGGCACATCTCGTGTGCGTTGTTGTTCTGGGATACCCCCCCCCCCCCCGTCTTCTTTTGTTTCTATTCCATTTTCCACTCAGAGCCACACTAATCCCCCACATCTGGGAAGCCAATCGCGTCACCTCTTCTAAAAGAGCTCCGTTACTCCCCATTATATTTGGAATAAAATTCAACTCTCTCTCTCCAAGTCCTACAGAGCTGCACAGCTGGATCCAGCTTACCCCCACATCGTGAACATTTCTCCACTTGCTTCCCCTGTTGAGGATTTGTCTGTGGCTGTGAATTGTGATGCTAAATACTGGCCCTGGTTGCCTCAGGGATGAGAATCGTCTCACACATCAAGTAATGCTATGTGGTCTTACTCATTCATTTAACTGTTGGTTGAATAAAGATGCCTACAGCCTAGAGCTGGGCAGAAGGGAGGTAGGTGGGATTTCGGGTTTCAGGCTTGGGGTCTGAGGAGGATAAGGAGGAGAGAAGAAGGTGGAGAGAAGAGAAGACACCGTGGGTTAGGTGAATCAGGAAAACATGGCCACAAGGGCTGGCCAATTGGAGTTAAGAGTGAACATGGCAAAACATGGCAAGTCATAACTCGGAGTTATTGATAGGGAAGTGGACGCTAGTAGCATAGAGACCAGCTATCTGCCCAGTTCTAGTGTTTTAAAGGCTCTCGTAAATGTAAAGGTCTTGTGTCTTTTATCTGGGAACTGCATGGTCTCAGGCAGGGTAGAAACCCCAGATTAAATATTTTCACATCTACCGTCTCTTCCCTCCCCGACCTTCCCCTGAGTGTGGAGCAGGCCATGCTGGGTCTAACATCAAGCCTTTCACTGACAAGACACCTCTGCTGGAGAAGACTCCCATGAGGCAGTTTCTTAAGAGGCAGAACATCGCTTGCGCATCCTCCCACCTGTCCTGATCACTCTGTCTATGTAAGTCCCTCATCAAGTCCCATCTCAGGTCCTCCTTGTTTGCCTGATGATAACTTACTATTATCTAAATAACCTTCCTGGTTTGCTCGCTACTGAGCATCTCTTTCCACACAGCCTCTAATCTGCCTGGTAGGAGGTGGCCCTTCTCTGTCTTATTCACAGCTATAATCTAGCACCTAAAATGCTCTCAGCAGATAATAGGCACTTGAAAAACACTTGTTGAGTATGTTGAATGACTATTTTGTGTGAATAATGGTACAGGCCCAGTATTTCCTACTGGGCTAACCCATTTACGTCCCCGTAGAGGCGCCGGCTTTTATATGAGTCAAGTGATCTTCTGCCACTGTCAGACAGCTTTCCTAGCGAGCCTGTGAGGAGGAGATACATTGCATATGCACACTGACTAAAAGGATAAATACATATTCCTTCTCCCGTCTGTGCCGCTCCTCTGCCTCCTGCATCATTTCTTGAGCCTCTTCGAGTTTCGCATCCACCAGCTTCTGCTGCAGTTCTCGATGTTTGAATATTTTGTCCAGATGCTACGGAAAAAAAGAACGCGTAAGAGCCAGGCCTGTGATCGGTGCATAGAAATGCAAAAAAAAATAGGAAACAATTCACATGAATACAAATTTCCTAGTTTTTAAATTTCTAAGGAAGAGACACCCTGGCCTCACTGAAGGTCATAAAGCGATGAGAGTCCCCGACTTTCCACTATCCAGAGATAGCTTCAAATGGCGGAGATGCCAGAGGTCAGCCGCATTAATGCCTAGAGGTTGCAAACACGATTTTTCTCAATTTGGAAGCCAGTTGATATGATGCTATTCATTGTGCTAAACCACTCAGACAGTGCTCCACTGTACTCTGGCTTGGTATTATGGCCCTCTTCGTAACTGTCGGGCGACTTTTAATGATAAGACGAATATAATTTATCACAGTGATTTTCCATCAGAGTACCAGCACATGATCCCTAGACGTGTGGGACCGAGGTTCAGACCCCGAATGCTCTGATGCTGCCCAAATGTTAAATACGTGGTATCCAGCCTGCCACGATTGGGATGTGGTAGAAAATGGAAGAGGTGGGGTTTGCTAGCAGACCTTCTGGTCTTTGGCAGTTAGTGCCCATTCCCCACCCCCGTTCCCAGTTCCCGGGAAGCTAGCATCTCAGCCCAGCCACGCCTTTCTCACCCTGTCTATGTGCTGCTTTGACATAGGCTCCAAAATCACGGAGTCACTTGCTTACGGCCTGAAACCTTCAAATCTGTGGGCCAGAACGACCTTTTCTCTCAATAAGCTGAGCCTCTGCCAGTAGTTCTTACAGGAGAGGAAAGCTGACCAACATGTAGAGGCGACATGGCCCGGCCTCTTCCGTGAACTGGCAGTCATTCACTGTCCTCACATCCTGACCTCTGGACTACCTCTGTGTTTGAAGGATGGCTGACCGGTTAAGAGGTCTCATCAGAAAGGGGACCCACGGAATGTTGTGTTGGGGTTTAAACAGAACCTGTTCTGGGAGTATGAAACTAATATTCCAGGCCATTCCTATCTGAGCTCTTCCTGAGGAGAGCAGCTCTTTTCCCCCATCAGCTCTGCCTTTCCTCTTCACTCTTACTTCCTACCCTGGATGGATTCAAACCTTCTCACAAGAGACGAGGGTAGCTAGGTGGTCTGGCTTGCTGTGAGGAATGTCCTGATTTACCTAACTCTTATGACCATGTGCTGCAGACTCAAAGATTGTTTCCTTGATAAAATCGTGGCACATCACCAACCCAGCCACTTGTTATATCCTTAATGTAAAATATTGAAAATGGAAATCTCCGTGACTGTAAATGATATCCTCTGGAGGCCACTGCTTTCCTACACAAAACACAGCAGAGAGAGTGTTATGGCTGACATTAATAATTTGGGGAGAAACCCTCCGGGCATGCCTCTGAGGGACTGTCTGCATTAGGTTAACTTTTGAGCTTGCCTATGAGGGGTCATCTAGCTTGATCAGGTTAGTTGAGGTTGGGAGGCCCACCTTAACTGTGAGTGATGCCATTTCATGGTCCGGGACTCTGGACTGAATAAAGATGAGAATCCTTTATTCTGTTTTCTGTCCGTGGACCAGTATAACCAACTGTCTATCTGCACTTGTCCCCATTCCTTCCTCTCATCCTTCCTCTCATCCTGCCATACTTTCCGTGCCACAATGGAATAATTCCCCGAATCTATAAGCCAGAATCTACCTTTCTGTCCTTTTAGTAGATATTTGCTCACAGTAACACATAAAGTGGCTGACATAGTGTTCTCTGCTTCTCAGTAGAGTTGAAACAAGTGACTTATTGTGTGCAAAGTAGACTACCTAATGTATTGCTTGACACAAATTAGGCACTAAATAAATGATACTATAATTATTACATTATTAATACTGCTATCAGCTTGTTAATTGAGATGACATGGTGAGCCTAATGAAGAGAGTGGAGTTCTCTCTTGTCTACAAGGGAAGGATTTTTAAAGGACCCAAGGACTGTGCAGGATGACTTATTTTGGTTAGTAAAAGCAATCCAATCGTAACAATTAACGGTTGAGAGGGCTGACCATGAATTTCTTCTTAACCAAGCCCCTCACTTTCAGAAGGCAGCTCTGGGCCTGGGTAGAGTTCTGTGAGCTGTTGGATGCAGTTCTCACCTCCTCTCTGAGCTCGTACTGGTCAATGATGCTTTTCAGTTTTTCTGCAAGCTCTGTGTTCTCCTGGCAGAGCTTCATATTGCGCTCACTCTGCTGTTCTATCTGAGTCTGGATATCTGTCAGGGTAGTTTGAAAGTGACTTGTGATCTCTCTCCTCGTCTCTTCTTCCTCGCGCGCCCGTTGGAGGGTTTCTTCCTGTGGATGAACAGCAAGACATTTTGTGCTGGTTTAGAGGTACCCATAGTTTAGAGAGCTCAGGATTAGGTCACCGAAAGCAGCAATGTACAGAGTAAGCAGGGCGCTTCTTGTTGGTTCTCTACAGCTGAATTTGTAGGATCCCCAAATAAAGGTCTGAGCAGGGATTCAGCAGTGAATGCAGTCTCTCAGGGCAGCTGCTGGGCTCAGTGATGAGCAGCCTTCCTTTCAAACTGAAGAGACACCTGCTGAGTGAATGACCTGCAGTGACTTCTGGGAGTTACACAGTCACGTTGAGACTTTGATCTCTTAGTTATGAGGGGGAAAAAGGCCACTGGGATTTACTGACAGATGGGAAGCAGATCATGAGGTTTTTTTTGTGTTTAGGGGCACGGCAGGGGGCGGGGTGGTAGCGGTATGCAGCGGAGAGAAATAAATGTAATGTTATCCTATAAAACCATGGAATATTAACCACAGAGTTGTATCACCCAGATTTTTATAAGTGAGATCATATATAAACTTCTTTTTTACTTTTAGGTTTTATTTTTATTCATGTTTATGTCTCTGGGTGAATGAATATATGTTGAATTGTGTGTGTGTATCCAGAGAAGCCAGAAGAAAACATCAGATCCCTTGAAAAGGGAGTTACAGGTGACTGTGAACTACTTCACACAGATGCTGGGAACTGAACTTGGACCCTCTGCAAGAGCAGCAAGTGGTTCTCTCGAAGAAAGATATATTATCTATTATATATTATAGCTAATAATAGCTAATATTAGCTGTTCAACAATAGAAAAAGAAATCTTTCCAAATACACTGGATATTTCAGTCCTGGACCAAACAATCACTTTGTGTTCTAAATAAAATATTTGCAATATAAACTTTGAATTAGAAGGTAGTAAATCTCCTTACGTCTCGAAAGAAACAGGGAGATATGTACCAGCCTCTCCACCCCCTACCATTTCTTACCATCGAGGAACTGAACGTTGTATATTACTTCTGTTCACTTTTTCTGACAACACAACTCCACATTCATCACTCACCACGAATCCTGTGCCCACATTCCTCTATCTACACCAGGAATTATCTGTGTTGTAACTGTTCCTTTCATTCTTTTAGAATAAAGGGTTTGAGCTCCCTATTTTATTCCAAAGATAGACACATTTACATGGCTGACAGATGATACACACTTGCAGATTCCTTTCAGTCCTGGTTAATTGTTAATGGGAACGTGTGTTTTGTTATTGGCAAGTGAAATTACACCGCATTTAGTTGCCTACCAACTTCAAATTATGGAACAGGACTTAGAAAGAGAGAATTATCTTAGCAATTAATTGTGCAAGTCTTTGTTAGGATAGAATAATGTGATCAAAACAAGAACTGATCTGGAAAATATATGCTCTGGAAGAATTTTAATTTATCGCTCATTTCTAGCTTTCTTATATAATTTTAACACATTGCCTAACTTGTTGGCCATCATAATTATATTTGCATCATATTGTAACTTCTTGGAAATATTATGAGATACTGCTTTAATCTAAAGATAATTTCAGATAACATTTATCTTCATATACCAATACTTATAACACATATCACTGAAAATGATCGCAACTATTAGCTAAAGAGTAACCAGACATATCTGTGACAGTGATTGGCACCTCATTTCTCCTGACATGCTTCGAAGTCCCCAGATTATGAATCATTTGACTGTAGTTTATGATCTTAATTTAATTTTTATTTATAAAGATTCCATATATGAATGAAAAAGTTATGCTGTGCTTCTGAGAAAGTCTGATATTTTCCAGATGTGAGCATACACTATTAAACACATGTCAAACCACTCAGTTCTGGCTTATTAAATGGCGGCTTGAGTTCTTTGCTATACCGCCCCCCTTTTGTAGAAGGAACAGTACAAGGTCTTGTGAGGAAGCCCAAACTATCTTGAATTTGTAATCCTCCTGCCTCATCCTCCCAAATACCAATGTTCTATGTTGTTGTTTTTTTCAGCTTGACAAAATGAAGTCTTGCAAAATGTTTTTTAGGTAAGTTCATTGATAAGGAATATGCCATCTCTTGGACAACATCTGAGACAATTTTTAAAATTAATCAAGTGTATTATGCAAAGTGAAAATCACTAATGCAAACAAGACTGAGAGGGCAAAGCTGAAAACAAGTTTGCAGGCATCGTCTGCGCGCCATGCCTGATGCATAATGCATAGGTACTTATTTAATGAAATGCTTATGTAATGATTAATGAATTATTAACTTGTGAACAGACACATGAGTAGCTTGGACTAGATGATTTCTATAGTTCTTTGCACTTTAAGTTTCTGTGACATTCTGATAACAAATCTACCTATTTCTTTATCAAAATCATGTACCTTAAGCCTCTACCCACATTGCATTAGAAATTTCTTTTTCAATATGGTTTCAGGATCAAATTTATTCCTTCATGTATCTGTAGGAGTCTCTGAGACAAGTGTATGCCTCAGACCTTCACTGGCCTTTATTAAATTATTAAAGTTTGTATTTGTGTTTAACACACTAAATAAAAAATAATTATAAGGAACGAAAAGTTAAAATGTATGGTGGCGGAGGGACCTGACTATACACTCTCTTTGTATGTCATGCTCAGGCTATGCCTACTATCATGGACATAGGCGGTCACATCAAGTTTTGTCTTCTACATATAACATCTGTAGACTCTGGGATCCAATTGGCACTTGGTGTGATGTAACATAACTTTCTCACTTTTCCTCCTTTTAAATAGATTTCAGCGTGTAGGAAGACTTGGAAAGAGCACGCAATGTCTTAAATCTCCCTAGAAAAATATTCTGTCTTTCAGAGAAAAACAAGAGTGTGAAAATTTGGGAAACTATATAACCACTGAAAGATGAGAGAGAAGTTTCAAGATTAGACAGGGAGAAAATCCTTAACTGTGGAGAAACTGTTCCAGTCTCTGAGTGGAACACTGATCTACTCTCGCAGTCCAGCTAAGGAGAAAGAAATTGAATGGACATTTAAATTTTTTGAATTCAAAACTACGTTTGTAGTTGGAAGCTAAGCATACGAATTGAATTTTAAAACCAGTCCGTATTTTTAGAAGGGTATAGCTATGGTTTAGATATGTAGTGTAGACCCCAAAAGCTTGTGTGTTGAAGGTTATATCCCTCAGATGATTGGGGTTTTTTGAGAGATGATTCTACCATGATGTTTTTAATTTCATCAATGGATTAATCCACTGATGGTTTCATATCTGAATCCCTTGTTCAGAAGTGGAGTTTATTTGGAGGAAGAAAGCTCCCAGTGTATGCTTTTGGAGTCTCTTTCTTGTCTCTGGAGCCTCTTTCTGGGCCTTTCTGCTTCCTTGCTACCTTAAGATGAACAACTTTCTCTACTATGTGCTCCCAACAATTTTGTTCTTCTTCATCATGGCCTAGAAATAAGAATCAAGTAACCGTGGACTGGCATCCCAGAACTGTGAGCCAAATTATTAACGTTTTTTTTTTTTTTTTCTTTAAGTTGATTTCTGTATGATAGATATTTTATTGCAGCATGGGAAGGTCAACTAACATAATAATTGTCATAACATCCAGGATATAATTGTCAATGAAAACCCAACAGAAATGGCACACTATTAAAAGAAAGACAGTAAATAAATAATTAGTTCTACAAGGGACCAAATGCAAAAACAGCAGGAAAGAATCATAAAAGAGGTATTATAATTCTGCTCAGTGATGTGAAGGAAGATTATGTCCCAACAAACTAAAACCAGGAAGTCTCAGGAAGGATAAACAATTCATTAAATAAGCGGGAATCCTGGAATTTAAAACCATGTATATAGAAATTAAAAAAAAAATCACTCGGATTTTTAAAAAGCATGAACAGGCTACAAAACTGCCTGGTCAGAAGACTGAGGAAGAGCATGAGGAGAGTTATGTGACAGCTAGAATCTGAGGAGAGACGAAGGAGGAGAGCATGAACTGGTGAATATATTTGAAAAAAAAATAACACTTGAAAAAATTCCAAGTTTGCTGAAAAACATACAAATACAGAAAGCTCAGAAAATATCAAGGAGAATCAATGTTAAACAAACAAACCTTTAGGGACTGGAAAGATGGGTCAGTGGTTAAGAGGACTGGCTTTCTTGCCGAGTTCCTCAGTTTGATTCCCAGCACCCACAGGGCAGTTCACAACTCTCTAATTCCAGCTTCAGGCATCCATCACTCTTTCTCACCTCCATTGCTACCACACACATGTGGCATGCTTAACTGTGCAGGCAAAACACATGTATTAAAAATTAAAAGCAAAGAAGACCATCAGTAGATACAAAGGTTCGAAAAATAAGAAATCACTAGAAATAGCTTGGAAATAATCATAGAAAAATGACATGTCATGTGGGGAGGAGTAACAGCTCAAGTTATGGCTGCTGTCACCGTAATGGAGATCAGAATAAAATGGAAGGAGATTCTATCAGTGGATAACTTCAACATCCAATAATTACAGTTCTTAATAGGAAGGGCAAATGAATAAATAAACAAGAGACATCTCAAAGATAATGGACAACCAGAGAACTGACGGGCAGAACGGGACCCCAACAGACCCTAATGGGGAGATAGATCTTCAGGTTGAGAGGAAATCCTGTCAGACAGGACACTGAAGATTTTGACCAAGTAAGAAAAGCATCAGGAATTCCTAGAATCTGGGCAGAGAGAAAACCAGAGTTTTTCTTTTCACTTTTTCAAGGAATACGGGTGATAGTAAAGACAAAAGCAATCCTGTCATCTCTGGGCATCACGAATGCATAGGATTGTGTACATAGAAAATTCTAGCTTAAGGACAGGAGAGATAAAGGAGCTTACTTAGCTACAGTGCTTCCACAATGTGATGTGCTATAATATTACCTCTAGATAGGCTAAGAACAGTTAGGAATGTTGATTGTAACCACAGATTAACCACTGCAAATAATGCAATGAGATATAATCTGAAAATCCAAGAGATACGTTAAAAATATAATTTAAAGAATCTTTGAGTTGGGAGTCAGGAAAATAATAAAAGGAACACACACACACACACACACACACACACACACAGAGAGAGAGAGA
>NC_034610.1:41438589-41440268 GCF_900095145.1 Mus pahari | reverse complement strand
CTCTCCTCTTTTCTCTCTCTCCCTCCTACTCTCTTTCTCTCTAGCCTTTCCCCCCTCTCTCATTTCTACCTTCTCTCTTTCTCCCTGACTTTCTATAATAAAGCTCTAAAACCATAGGTAGTCTCTGCTCCAGTCAAGATCCGCTGTGTTCACTCTCGCTGATGTTGGGAACCTCTTCCCTCATCCCTCTCTCCTATAACTCCGGGTGGCTTTAGCAAAGTAGCACCAGGGCTCCCTGGGGCCTTAGGAAAGTAGCTCAGGGGCTCTCAGGTAGGGTTGCCTCTTGCCACCCCCTGAAGAGTGGGTCAGAGGCTTAGATGCCCACCCAGGGAAGAGTGGAAGGTAGATAGCAGCCCTCCCATGCCTGACAGACCAGAGAATAGGTGGAATCCTGGTGGGGTGTGGGTCTTCCCTTTACCCTCTTGTCCAGGGCCCCCCCCATTTCCCAACACATGATGATAAAATCATCTGTTTTTCAAAAAGACAGAAGGTGAATCTGAATAAATCCAACATCAGTGCTTTAAGAAGCAAAGCTTGATGTATTTGAATGAAGTAGTCTGTTCTACAGCTAATACTGGGCTTGTACTGAGGGTTCCAAAGCTAATTGTTGCCTACGGAATACTGCATGAACAATACCTGAACAGCATTTGTTCCAAACACACACTGGTTTTTCATCAAGAGCTTATATCTATGATTAGCTAGACAAATTGAACATGCCCCAGCCCACGGGCAAATAGTCAAAGATAAATTAGGGTTTGGGGTTTGAATTATTTTGGCATGTCAAATGTTCATGGCTATAAAGTGACTGAGTAGAATCCCTGAGTTTCCTCATCTGTAAGGATAGGAACTCTTGTGAGATCAAATGACATAGCATGCTCAGTCCCAAGAAGTCAAAGCCACACTCCTCTCCCTTTGAGTCTTTCCAGTGACACATTCCCACCCATCACTTCTTCACTGCAGGACACTGTAGAAAGACAGGAGGAGTCTTTTGTAAACTCAGAACATTAACTCTTGAGTTAAAGATGGAGCACCTGTCTCCAGGTCTTCATCTAACCAGGATTTCTGGTGGTACTAGTACACTCAATGCAAAAATCTCAGATTCTCTTCCTCTTCAGCTTGCAATGTGAGAGTCAGAGTTCAGCACACTGGCCTCCCATTTCCCAAACATCCTTGTAGGAATATTGACTAATTCCTTTCTGTATTTCTGAAGCTTTGGAGTCTACAACTGTGGATGCAAATAACAGGCTTATTCAATGAGCCCTGCATCTTACTTTTGAATGAAGCTGGTAATCAGATTAAGTACACTCCTGGGGGCCCATGCTGCAATTAATGAAATTCATGTAGACATAAAGAAGTGATCGGTTGTCTTCCAGTTTCTGTCTGTACCCCAGAGCTGACTGTGTGCCACAGCTCTCCATGCCCAAATCCCATCGAGTCTGGTCTCCAGTGCTGACACACCTGACAACCCAGGTGAGACCACCACTTCTGCTCAAATACCTGGCCCAAGAGGGACCTGTCCAGCGTCATAAGGACAAAGGAACCAAGGAACAGCCAGGGACAGGATTCTTCCGGTTTTCCTCTGTGTCTCAGAGCTGACCCTGTGCCACAGCTCTCCATACCTAAATTTCTCCCAGAGAGAACTGGTCTCCCAGGAGTACTGACACACAGGCTTGCAGGAG
>NC_034610.1:41422517-41437784 GCF_900095145.1 Mus pahari | reverse complement strand
TATTCCATGACAAAACCAAATTTACACAATATCTTTCCACATATCCAGCCCTACAAAGGATAATAGATGGAAAACTCCAACACAAGGAGGGAAACTACACCCTAGAAAAAGCAAGAAAGTGATCTTCTTTCAACAAACTCAAAAGAAGATAGCCACACAAACATAAAAATGACATCACTAGGAAACAACAATCACTATTCCTTAATATCTCTTAATATCAGTGGACTCAATTCCCCAATAAAAAGACATAAATTAACAGACTGGACATGTAAACAAGACCCAGCATTTTGTTGCATACAGGAAATGCACCTCAGTGACAAAGACAGACACTACCTCAGAGTAAAAGGTTGGAAAACAATTTTCTAAGCAAATGGTCCCAAGAAACAAGCTGGAGTAGTCATTCTAATACTGGATAAAATCAACTTTCAACCAAATGTTATCAAAAAGGATGAGGAAGGACACTTCATACTCATCAAAGGTAAACTCTTCCAAGAAGAACTCTCAATTCTGAACATCTATTCTCCAAATGCAAAGGCATCCACATTCATAAAAGAAACTTTACTAAAACTCAAAGCACACATTGCACCCCACACAATAATAGTGGGAGACTTCAACACTCCACTCTCAGCAATGGACAGATCATATAAACAGTAACTAAACTGAGATAGTGAAACTAACAGAAGTTATGAACCAAATGGATCTAACAGATATTTATAGAACATGTCTTCCTAAAGCAAAAGAATATACCTTCTTCTCAGCACCTCATGGTACCTTCTCCAAAACTGACCATATAATCACTCACAAAACAGGCCTCAACAAATACAAGGAGATTGAAATAATCCCATGCATCCTATCATGTCACTATGGACTAAGGCTGGTCTTCAATAACAACAAAAACAGCTGAAAGTACATATACACATGGAAGCTGAACAACACTCTACACAATGATAAGTTGGCCAGGGGAGAAATAAAGAAAGAAATTAAAGACTTTTTACAATTCAATGAAAATGAAGGCACATCATACCCAAATTTATGGGACACAATGAAAGTAGTGTTAAAAGGAAAACTCATAGCCCTGAATGCCTCAAAAAAGAAACTGGAGAAAGAACATACACTAGCAGCTTGACAGCACACCTGAGTGGGGAGAGGACCTGGACAGACATGGGAGAGGGAAAGGACATGATCAAAATATATGCAAACCTTGAAATTGTGTTAGATGTAATGAAATATTATATATATATATATATATATATATATATATATATATGAATGAGATCAAGCCGGGCAGTGGTGGTGCATGCCTTTAATCCCAGCACTTGGGAGGCAGAGGCAGGTGGGTTTCTGGGTTTGAGGCCAGCCTGGTCTACAAAGTGAGTTCCAGGACAGCCAGGGCTATACAGAGAAACCCTGTCTCAAAACAAACAAACAAACAAACAAAACAAAACAAAAAAGAAGAGAGAGAGAACAGATCAGTCTAATATTTTTAGGTTGAATAATTAAGTCTTGAAGTGCTCTTTTGTGTTTTTTATTTAAGTAGCTTCTTTTCTCAGACAACTATTGATACTTTGATTCTCTAATTCCCTTTATCATGTCAATTAGCTAATTGTAGAATTATCTTGTTGCTACATGTGTGTCATGTAGACTTCCTTATAAACATAATGTTGAATTTTTACAAAAAAAGTTAAGAGAAAACTAAGGTATAGGGAGACGGTCCAGAGGTTAAGATGACTGGCTCCTCTTCTAGAGGATCTGGGTTCAATTCCCAGCACCCACATGGCAGAGCACAACCATCTGTAGTTCCTATGACTTCTCTGACTTCCTTGGGCACGAAGCACACATGCAATGCATAGACATCCATGCTGGCAAAACACTCAAACACATAAAGTAAATAATAAAAACAAATGAAATACTTAACTTAGGGATATCGAAAACAATCAATTCATCAAAACCAAAACAAACAACTCAACCTAGCAAGAGTGACACCTCACTCTGGGGCTGCACTGCTGTCATTGTGTATGTTCCTTGCATGAGACAGCTCATTTAGCTTTCCCCTTCTGAGCACATAGTCTGAAGATGGGCAACCATTCATGGAGGTAAAATAACTTGATCACAGGTGAGGGTGTGGTGGAACTAGTATTTGACTTCACTGCTCTCGCTCGCTAAGAGACCGTGTATTTCCAAGCCGGGGCGCCACCTACCTTCAGTGTCTTGTTGTGCCTCTGTAGCTCCCGACACAGACCCTCGAGTTTGCTTCGAGCGAGGATGGCCCTGTTGTGCTCGGTCTGCAACTGGTCCTTCTCTCTCTGGGTTTGTGCTTGCTGTTTCAGTAGGAGCTTTAGCTTCTTTTGCTCAGTGCGATGTTCATCCAGCTAGACGTGGGGGGTACAAGCAGCAAGAAATTTGACAGGGATGTCTTTGCAGCTCACAGAAAAGAAGCAAAGCCTAAGGGCTTTCTGTGTGGTTGTTGGGAGCTATTTTAGATCATTATCTGCCTCTCTGGCAGCTCAGGAACTTCATAAGTACCATTACTGTATAGTGTAGGTATAGTTTGTAGAGCATAATATGTATAATTTTTATATAACTACTGCTTCTATTAGCATCCTCTTTCTTGATTTTTTTTTTTTTGGTTGTCTAGAAATGTTTTTCTTTCTTTTTTTCTTTTTTGTCTAATGATAATCATCTAGTGCTATCAAAAAAAAAAAAAAAAAAAAGATAAACACACCTGAGAATTTGGAAATTGCTGGAATTCATGGCAGTATCTTATACTCAGACCATGGATAGCAGTTTGTTTGCTTGGCATACATTTTGCTCTCATAATTCTTTCTGAAAATAAGCTAACAGTGGCATTTAAAAAAAAAAAATAGGCAGGAGAGAAACAGCTTCCCAGTAAATACAAAATGAAATTCTCTTTTTATAATTTGGGGGGTTTAGATGTGGATTCTTTGGGTATGGAAAAGCATGAGAAAGCATACCCCCCAAAACTGAAGCCTTGATGATTTGTTTGTTTGTTTGTTAGTGTTTACCAAAGCATTAGAAACAGCTTCAGCACAACACACTGGCATGAAAGACAACTATTTTTAACATTTCTTGCTGCCCATAAACTCTGTCCCCAACCTCTCTGTGCCTACAGCAAAGACATCATGACCCTTGTTACTGGTAATCCAAATGTGTGAAACCACATGACTGTCCATGTTGGGATGCTAAAATATGTGAGTAGGATTGCCAGATATGATATAGGATACCTAAATAAACAGAAATTTTAGACATTATGGAACAATTTTAATACAAATATATTATAAATATTGGCTGGACCATATGTTTTTTAAAAAATTGTTCATTGTCTAAAATGTAAAATTAATTGGATCTAATGTATTTTTATTTGCTAAACCTGGAACATTATCGTGAAATCCTAGTTCTAATGGAGGGAGCATGGGAGACAGCCCCCAGAAGCTGTCAGGGAGAGACCAGTCAGTTCTAGGAGTGCTAGTGTCTGTCTGAACATGAGTGTGGCCACATGCAAACAGCAGACTTTGGTCTGAAACTGTTCACTCCACTGGACTTGGTTTCTTTAGAGCCTGGCTATTGTTTAAGCCAGGAGGAGGCTTTTCTATTATCAGCCATGTTGGCTAAGTGGAAGGAAAATCCCTGGGGAGCTACTGGGTGTCTCTGGATGCTAGGGGTTCTTGGTACCTCTGGGAGCCTGACGGAAATGGATATACAGTCCACATGAATCGTGACCACATCTTAGGTTTTCTGTTTTTAAAGTCTGTTGAATTTTTTTCTGAACTATTTGAAGATTGTCATAATTCTTCAATTCATATCTTGTTTAAGTCCCTTTCTCCTACAATGTTGAATAACCATCATAAACTACTTTTAGATTAAGCCAAGAATATGCACATTTGATATACTAAGTTTATACCCATGTGCAATTTCTACTTTTTGGGAATTAATATTAGAAAAAAGAGAACCTTGTTCCTGGAAATTTGGACTGGCATTAATGTCCTTCTTGAAAAGCCAGTGCTCCTTGATTAACATATTTCTCATGCTAAAACTCTTGTTCATGAGATAGATGTGGTCTTTTCATTTTGTACGATAACGATTAGACAAGGTAAAACTTCCCATGAGTCTAGCAGGATTTTTCTTCCTTTAAATTGTTGTATTGTTGTTGCCATTATAGATTAGGCTCTACTTTTAAGGACTAAGCTGTATGTCAAACTTTTCAAGTTCATCACTGTTGACATAATGGGACATATTTAACACTGACCTAAACCCCTCTACCTACTGTATGGCAGTAACATCATCTGGTTGTGAGATGCAGAAATAACCTCCAGGCAGAGACACCCATTGGTCCACGGTGTGCAAGACTGCCTCTGTCTAGGAAATACTCAGCGTCTTTCTTTGCATGTCAGGAAGCAAATATACTTTCTGTGTTTTGTAAGCTGGAAGATAGATGATTTATGCTTTGCCATATTTAATCTTTGGCTGTCTTATAAGATCATGCACATTTAAATTTTAGCCAGATCTATTTTCCTTAGCTTTAAAATGAAAGATTCTCAACTTTTGAATTTTTTTAGTAGCTGGATGTTTTTAGTTTCGTTTCGTTTTGTTTTGTTTTTCTAATAGCTTAGACTTCTGTGCTTGTGTTTGAGTGCAGGGGTTTTGTCTTTCCGTTACGTTCAGATATCCAGGGCTTACTGTAGTAGGATAGCTGTGCTCTGGGGATGTCATATTGCCCTGGCTGTTTGTGTTCTTTCACGAGCCTTTAGGCCTCTAGATGGCTTTAGTCCCCTGATGTTTCTGATGTAGTAGGTATTGGGAGGGGGACTAGCCTTGATGATCCTGGTATGGCAGGATCTCTGGTGGATATACTTGGGCTGTAAGGTTCTGGATCTGATGACGATGGGTGGAGAGGTGGTAGGAGAATGGCGGTCGGGCAGGAATAGCAACCTGCTCAGGGGAGCTGGGTGTGCCTCAGAGGACTCAGCGGGCAGGGGAGATGGGTGCAGGAAGAGAATCTAACCTGTCTGGTCAGCAGATCTGATGAAGGTGGGCAGAGAGGTGGTGGGAGAATGGTGGTCTAGGCAGGGTTTTTATTTTAATGAATAAAAATGAATATATTACCACTAAGTCAACCTTAGCTCAGGGCTGGCTGTGCAGTTTAAGATTCACATAGCCACAGGTCTGGAAATGTGCAATGGGTATAAAGGATTTTATCTGAAATTTCTTACTCTTTCTTCTTCACTAAATTAAAAAAAAGAACAAAGGCACAATTAATGTCAATGGCTACATTAGAATTGTATTTGTGATTCCTTTTAAGTATATAGAAGTTGGGGGAAATTCTGGAAAATATTTTTCTAAGGCCATTTCTGAATATAGTCAGGAAGTATCCTTACTTATTAATGAACATATCCTTATTTATTGATGAACACAATGCCAGATAATATTACAGGCTTCAGGCTTCGTAAGCATGAGTGAACTCGAGTGGCGGGTAGATTTATAGTATTGGAGTTGACAGTTCATTCCATATTTCACACACTTTCTATGTTAATACCCTAATCGATAAGCAAGGAAATAGACTTTTATCTCCAAGTAACTAATTAAAGTTTTTCATGAATTTTCTTCCATAAAATGGAAACATAATTGGTCTTTGGGTCAGTTTCTGAGGTCTTATTTTGTTATAGGGGATAAGACAAATGCCAAGTGAAGTAAGACTTGTACTGTCTTGACTGTTTTGTCTAGCACGGTAATTAGGCACAGGGAATTTCCTGGGACCAAGGGAAGTAGCCCTGGCTCTTGGAATAATCTCCCTCAGACTGGAGAGGCAAGTCTTCGCCAGGCAATGTAGCAGTGTAAATGGCGTCAGGTGGCAGTTAAGAATACTTCCTCCTTCCGGACATGTATAGAGAATGGTGTTAGAATACGAACAGTAAAGGCCTTGGTGTGTAGTAGTTGAGTTGAAGGGATGATGGACAGACAGTACAAAAATCACTGAAAGAAAATTACTGTACACAGGTGTACAAATCAGAGTGATGTGACTTGCACCTGCAAATGTGGTTCAGATTTGGGGGAAAATATCCCTGAGCTCCAGCTTACATTATGCCAGTTTAAATTGCTAATAGCCAATGTTCAACTGCGTTGTAATTTTCTACTCTTATTTTAGCAAGCAACAAGTCCCATAATACTGGAAAACAAAGAAACATTTATCCTGTTTGATCTAGTAATCCTATTTCTAGAACTTTTTTCTTAAAAACCATAAAGAAGAAGGGGCAACTCTAACAAATGATGGCGTTCACAACAGCCTTAGCTCCTGAAGCAGGAGGATGCTGTCTCTGGGATTAGCACAACACTGGGGCTGTATTCAAGTGCTAAGTTCTGTACTCCCAGATCTGCTTGCCCCTAGTCAAGGGAATTCTCATGTACACCAGCTTTTGTTGCAGACCATGCTCCCCAAGTTAATTAGTCAAAAAAGGCCAAAGCCTGTGGTTGGGCAGTATAGAGAGAAGGGTAGGACTTCCTGGGAGGGGAAAGGGGACTCTGGGAAGAAGAAAGGGGATAAGAGGAGATGGAAATAATTATGGGCCTTGAAGATCTAGCTAGCTCTGTGGCTGGATGGGGCTAGATGATCAGGTTAATTTATATGAGCCAGTAGAGAGTCTGCCCAGCTAAGACCTAGGCTTTGAGACAGTAATAGGCCTCTGTGTGGTTATTTGGGGAAAGGCTGGTTAAGGAATAACTGCCGCCATATCAATTTCCAGTGTCAATTAGTATAGACAGAATATTATCATTTTTTACAGCACAGAGGGCCACTTCCTGGAATCCGACACAACTGTAGCGATACATGCTTATCCAGACTGAATTACGTGAGAAAATGCCACATGGACCAAAAAAAAAAACAAAAAACAAAAAACAAAAAACAAAAACCAGCAACTCATGCATATGGTAGAAGCTTCTCCATTTCTGGCTGCACAGAGCCAGGAAGGAGCATGTCTCAAACAGACTGTGTTTCAGATGACCGATTAGAGATACTGCCTCGTGTATTCAGAGCTCTTGTGTTGTATGATGCTGTGTGTGATTAAAAATAACTGAAAGCTAAGCCAGCGGCCAGACACTCAGGATTTCAGAATTGCATTGTGTACACGACACCATGATTGCACGTAACAGGAATGTGTCAAGGCGGATGGAAGGAAAGGACACGGGGATTGCAGGAGTCGGTGAAAAACAAACCATCAACAGGCATGGAGTTTGTGGGCCTGATGCTTTACTCAGTAAGGGAGAATCTCCCAAGGAAGGGCCACTTGTGGGCCAGATTGAAGATGGGGGATGCTGCCAACTGGAGTATCCCGGGAGCATCCTTAGCTGTAATATCCATCTACCAATTGGAGGGGAGGTGGTTCAACTCCCGCCCAGAGGAAGTTCTGTGCTTCTCACACTTCATTTGCCTGTTTCTGCTCCTTCAGAAGAAACAAGCCAGTGGCTTTCTTAAAGAACATACACAGAAAAAAAATAAGTAAAACGCAACTCGATATGTCTCATTTCTCGGGGTGAATGGGGAGTAGTCTAGAGACCTCAGATGTTTCTGTCCAGCTGCCTTTTCCACCCATGTATCCCAGCAGGTTTGCATGAGGTTTCCTTGATACCAGAGTGCTCACCAAGCCCCTGCCTGTATTGGCCAAGTGGACAGCACGGAGGACAGTGACTTTCTGGAATTCTTGGATGGTTTGAAGTGACTTCCCTTGCTCCCAGGAGCCTACGTATGGAGCGTGAGGCTGTGTGTGGAGGACATGGAGCCGGGGACTAAGCAACCCACAGGGACCACTTCATCATTGTAGGAAAGGGACCTAAAGAAAAGAGACCTGAAGAACGGGTCAGGGCAGACGGAAGTGCACTGAGAATTGTGAGGTGGCATAAACTCCACTTTGAATTTTCCCGTGTAGCCCTTGAGCGACACAGATGTAGACGCTGAATGAAAGTTTGATATTCATTCATCTTTATAGAGAAGATCATTTTGATTTTAAAGCTAACAGGAACTTTACGACATGTCCACAAATTTCAGTTATCTGTCCTTCTTCTTGCCCCCTCCCCCCCAAATTATACACACAGTCGAACAGGGGGAACATTGCCTTCTTTGTCCTTTACTTTCCTCCTAGCATTCTGTGAATCTAGTGATGGCTTGTTTGTGGTAAGTAGCTGGGCTCTATAATGATGTTCCTGAAAAGCCATGTTCTCTTCTCAGCACTGCCTAGAGCTGGGGGGGGGGGGGAGGGGGTTGGTGGCTTTCTGATGGAAAGAGCTGAGCAAACATCTTACCAATTCAGCGTACTTCTTGAATAAAAAATCAAGCTTTTCTTCAGGTGCTTGCAGCTTGTTCAGATTTTGCATGAGCAAGTTAGCTTCTTTACCTAAAAAAAAAAAATTAAAAATTAAAAATTAAAAATAAGGGTTGAGCATATATGGTCAGGTGCTAGGGACTGGTATATTGCATCGATCCCTTGAAAATTAGGATCAAACCTCAGCCAAACTGAGAACCTTCCCGAGCCTCAGCAAATTTACTCCTCCTTTAAGAAAGGATGACCTCTGGCTTTCAGAGGAAGGATTAGGTCATGTGGTGCAGAGTCAAATCCATGGTAGAGTTTCAATAAATGCTTGCTTAAGCAGTAGACCCCAAATTGTCTTCTTCATTCTCATTACTTCCCTTGTGTATCCTTAATATTCTAAAGGTAAAGGTGTCACGGCACCGACTGTATGGAATGAAAGATTATCCTTATCTTATATTAAATGATAATAAATAATAATAATAATAATAATAAAAGTAGAGAGAGAATAGCTAATCAAAATTTCTGAGAAGCAGGAGACAACAGTGTCCATACATGAAATTGATGGTACTTCAGCCCAAGTCAGAGCCTTGACAATCCAGTGAGCTTGGTTTTCCCGTATTGTCTTGGGACTGACCTTTGAGTCAACCCTCTCCTCTCCGTTTGGGTGGGAGTAACTCTAATCATATTGCATGCCAGAGAATAAAAATTAATACATAAGAGGAAAAGATCTAAACCAGGGAGATATTTCATGTGTGTGTGTGTGTGTGTGTGTGTGTGTGTGTATCTGTGTTTGTGTGTTCTATGAATTTGAGTTCAGCCTTCTCAGGCAGTCATTTCTTCTACCCAGGTCTTAATCTCTGCTGACAGCAGAGTTTTTTTTTTTTTTTTTTTTTTCCTCCCCAGTTGGACATCAAGCTATATTTTACAACTCGTATGTTCCTGATAATTTACCAGAGAAATTTAGAATCTTGCCGCCTTCTTCCTTCCGTCTCCTTTAGCTTTGCTTCTCTGCAGTGCTTGTTAACCATCTGGCCCGTGTCAGGAGGAATGTCTGGGATGCTTAGACCCACATTGATCATTGATTACATCTGCAAGCCATGCTGCCACAATGGAGAAGTCTTCCCCTGCTCACCTATCCATGAAAACTGTCCTATTACTCACAGTAAGGAGGTCAGGCTGCTGAGGAGAGCCTGATATAAACTTGCCAAAGAATGTGAACAAAGTTGCAACCTTTCCCCAAGAACCAACATATCCACTGAGCTAGAATACTTGCTTTTATCCTGGAAAGGCAGATGTGTCAGGAGTTAGGGTTGCCTTTAAAGACAGGGTACGAGACATACTTGTATACTGTTATATTCATTTTTTACTTGAGACCCAGTTCTAGTGGACATTTTTTATTCTTATCTATTAAATATGGCAAGCCTACATAGGATAGCAAAATTTTGGGTCTAACAGGATCTTTAAAGACATCCAGGCTAGCCAGCTTAATTTTCTAGATGAAATATCAAAGGCCCAGAAAACACCAACATTACACTGAAGTTGTAAAGACTGCAATCCAAGGTGACTTCCTCTAAGCTTTCCTGAGAAACTTTGGTAGCAAAAATAAAAAGATAGGGAATCAAAAGTGGAATGTCTTTAGAAGCAAATGATGTCGTCCCTAATGTTTGGTCTATGTTGGCTCAGTGAGTCAGCTCAGATCTGAGACTGGCCTAAGACTGGCTATGAGTGAGGTTCCACCAGCTCCTAGCTCTCCTCCAAAACCCTTCATGATTGATTGCCCTTCGTGGCTGACCATGATCTACTCCTGCTGGGTATGTACTTCCAGCTGCTGTTCTGGAAGCTTGGGTGATCTGCACTGGCCAGACCATTCTTCCACCCTTGACTTCAGAGCCAGGGATGTAGGCATGTGAAGACTGCTCTCCTGGGATATTTTTAGCTATTAGAAATAAGGAAGCGCTCTTATCCATAGGTTAGGGCCAGGGCCTATGCAGCATTTGGTCCATGACAAATGTTGAGTACCGCTAATAACTTAGTGAAATGAAGCCACCTGTATCAGGCAAATCAAATGATACTGTCCTAATTAAGTGGAAGAAGGTGAGCCTTTTTTCTCACCTGGGGCTTTAGTGTCTTGGGACACCTCTCATGGTGAACACTAGCGTATGAAGTCATTGTATGTCTTATTGGAAGGGCAAAGAAATGAGAGACTCTAGTGCTTTCTTCTCAAATTAAGGGTTGGTCTCCTTAGGTTGTATTTTCTGTAGCTGTACGGGGGCATTTTGTTGTTCTTATTGTATAATCTTCACGTTAATTGAAATTCCATATTGTTCTACTCTAGTAGTTTGCTATTTTGTGCTGATGCTTATCTATCATTCCAGTGTATCGATAGACCTTCAAAAATCAGCCTCAACAGAAAATTCAAGAAATTAGAGATAGGCATGTGCAGAACTCATTAGAGATGGTAGGTTTTAAACCTGTATGTATAGGTTCTGTTTGGCTAGGGTACTACATTTGTGGAGGAGAGGGACAAAGACATGCTGAATTTCTAACAAAACTGTTGCATTCCCATAGAAACAGGGCTGTGTGCTGATTTATCAGACGCAACAGGAGAATCTGACTTTACTCCGGGACATTATATCAGATGGGCATCATTTGCTCTCTCCTGAATGTACCGTTTCAAGGTTAGCCTCATTTCTCCCTGCAAAAGCTGATGAAGGCATGCAGTGGGTATGTGACTGCCACAATGCAAAATGCTATGCATCGGACACTATATCAAAGTTGAAACACCCGTGCAAAGAGGACAATACTGTGACATTTGACTGTGGCCACTGGCACAATTGTATTGGAATACGAAGGAGCCATTTTTATGTCAAAGACATTTTAAAAGTCCTTTTTTTTTTCTCCTGGTCAATCATTCAGAGAAGAAATTGAAAACTTTAAATTTTAGATAATCAGTCAAAGAAACGTGAACCAGGGATTTTCTCAAGCTATTAGCAGAGCAATGCTTGCTTCTGTTAAATGCCCTGATTACTTGCATAGACTTAAAGTATCCCTAAACTTACACCTTTTCTCTTTCAAAGGGTTCCTTTCCTTTTGTTTTTGGTCAAGGGGATCACATTGGTTCTTGTACTCACATGCTCAATTCTCTGGTTCTTTCTTCTGGTCCACTTATGGTCGAAGAGTATTCGACAATACTTCAAATGTTACATCCAGATTCATATTTTAATGCTAATTTTTATTCTCTGACTAATAAAACTGAACACCAGTAAGTGTTTAAAATAATTTTGAACATCATTAGATGTTTTCAGGAAAGTTTGCAACTAACTGGGAGACCTAAGTTCTAGAACTCAATGGCTGTCAGTAAGGTGAGCCATTGAATTACATTAGTGAGTTGACTAAATGGATTCTGAATTCAGTCTTTAAGATTTAGTGACTCCACAAATGAAATCACTTTAACCACTTATAGCCTGCAATTAATAGTAGTAAAAGGAAAATAACCACATTGTTTGGATGAGATAGTTGTCATCCTAGGGTTTTAAACGCTGATCTACCTTTTAAATTTGTATTCGCTTACTGCTCATGGTCACAGTGTCTGATCGTTTCTCTTGGTTTTAATACTACCATTAATGTTCAAAGTCCTACCCTCCTGTGCTTTCCTGTCCTGGCATCTTCCATTAAGTTGACATTTTGTGCCTCTGGAATTTCAGTGGCTTTCTTACAGTTGCACTTGGAACTTCGGCCTCTCACTCACTTTGAGAATAGACCCAGACTTCTCACGAGTCTGTGGGTGACGTGTTTACACTACTAGAAATCATGGAAAAGAAAAACAGAGAAAGTAATAAAGTGTTGACGTGTTCACGGCCTCTTGTGCTCAGAAGAGAGAATGGGGCACTTCACTCAAGACCTGCTTGACTGTCTCTACTCAATTCTGACCTGGCTGGTTCAACTTCTCTGTGAACCAATTCCTTTATCCTTGAGTCCCACCAACACCTCTTTTCCTTGAGTTCCTTTGGTCTCTTCTTATCTTTTCCTCAAGAACACTTTGAATTCTTCTCAGACCTGTGTGTGTGTGTGCTTGTGTGTGTTCTAAGGAAGATGAGGAGAGGTAAATGGGTGTCTGAAGACTACGGAGCCCATAGTGTCCTGGTGTAGAAATAGAAACTTACCTGTAGTCAGTGATGGTCAATAAATTATCCCACACAAGTCTCCTTCTATAGCATATTTAGTATTACTATTCAGAGAAATGGCAGACCTCTGCAGTTGTAGGGCTGCCTATAACATGCTTTCTTTTATAATAAGATAATTATAGGCATCTCCAGGCAGAGCCTTATCTCATCTGGTAACCTCCTTCTGCCCAGGGAAGCCCACAGCCAGAACTTTTTAACTTTAAGGTTGGAAGGAACAGTTTTCAAAGCCATTAGCACCCTTTTCTTCCACAACTTGCTTTCTGCTAAACTGTCATAGTGCCTTGGCCTGATGTTTGTCCACCAGTTCTGAATCTCTGTGCATTTCATAGTTTTGACAAATTCTGAATTGGATTTAAAGACGCGGTTATGCTCGTAGACAATATTGCAGCACCATTTAATTTACAAGTAGCCAAGAAAGGCTAAAGCCACTTACAGGCATCTAAGTTGGAAGTGGCGGGTTTATGTGTAGGCTTGCCTGAAAATGTTGTTATAACTCTGAGTGTAGCTGAGACAGCACTGTGTGTAGAGGAACATGCTAATGACGGTGAGTGGGATGGCACAGAAAGGCCACTGGCCCACACAAGCCTAAAGCGGGCCTCTGATGCACAAACAGAAGTTCTAGACAAACACATTGGGCTGGAGCTGAGTAATTTGTAGAGAGTGGCAGGGGAAAAACATATAATTACTTTCTCATCCTGAAAAACTGTCCTAAGAATTTGGTAGTTGTAAGTATTATACAGATTTATAAAAACAACTCATGGAAGAGAGTGTAAAAGCTCCAAATGGTTGTCTTTAATTTTCTCTTATTTTCTTCATATTTTGTCCCTCAGTACAGCAGATACACCAAGATGCCTGTATATATTATATATCCAAGTTTAAGATGATATACACAGTGGCTCAGAAACATCCTGGATCTTTAACATGACAGTGCTAAGGGGCACATCCAAGATGGGGTTTGATTGGAGAAGAGAAAAAAATATTGCTCTGTAATACAGAGGGACACTATTATGCCCCCAGTGTTCTAGAATGAGTCAACTTTGCGTTGATGGAATATGAAAATATATTATATGTCTTTGTGATCTTTATGTTGTGGGGGCAGAGGGGTCAGGTGTATTACTAGAAAGTATCACTGAACCCTTCCTGAAACCTTTTCGTAATGAGTTTTACGTACGTAGTAGTACTCTACTCATATGTAGATCCCTTGGGTTTACGGACAGAAATCTGTTACTCAGGTATGAGAACAGATCTCACACAGTCTCCTTGGTATTTCATTCTATCGTGCCATACAAATGAACGAGAAGTGGTTCCTACCCTTGAGAACTTACCCATCTATCACAGAAGCTGAAGAAAATGTAAGGGAGAAGTGAGAAAGGTGAACCTAACCAAGGCTTATGTGGGAAGTCCTCTTTGAATGGAGCACTGTGCTGCAGTCACAAATGGGGACAGAGTGGGGGGGGGGCTGCAGTAGGTGCAGTAGTGTTTTTCCAGTCATAGGATGCAGGGGATGCAAAATTAGCATTCTTTCCCTTCATCCACAGTTACTGTTGGTGCTTACCAATCCCCAGGCTCTTCAAAAACATTCCCTCCTCTGCGTGTTTCTGCTGAGTGTTTGCTTTTCTCTCTGTACCAATAGCTCCTTAACCAAAGGATTGCCTCTTCTTTTGGTTCTCCCAACACAGTGCCTTATAACCAGGCATTAACGAATAGTCATGAAATTAATGAATGGAAGAACAGCTCAGGTATATGTCTTCTGCAGTTCTTGGCAGATATAACCACAGTGTTATGATTATTATTACTATTACTATTCTTAGTTTTGTTTTTTGTGATATATCTTAATCAAAAATATTTTACAATAAGTCACCTAATTGACAATTATTTTATCAATAAACTTATTCCTATTTATCATATTTTGCTTATTTGTTACGGTTGCTTTAAATATTCCATTCCTTTATTTTTATAGCAAATTACTGTTGAGTCTTTAATTTGTCATCTCTTATCTTATACCATAGGCATCCAATGATATGCAACACACACACACACACACACACACACACACACACACACACACACAGACACTGTTCTCGAGATAGAAAAAAATCCAATTGGGAATTAGTTGCATTAACCAAATACTCTCCCCTAAAACGTATGATTGGAAATGCTTGTTAGTACTACTAAAGAATGACTCATGGCATAATGTAGACCCAAGGAGATTACAACATTAGGATGTGGCTAAGAAAACACCTTTCGATGGCAAGCAGAAGTTTGATGCTCAAAGGACTAGAAGGGTGCAGATGTTTCTAGGTAGAATGTGCTCAGGCCTTTGGAGAATGGAGCACGGAAGTTCAAAGAACTAAAAGAAAAGATGAGAATGACTGGGATAGAGGTGGGGTCAGGGTTGGCATGGAAAAGAAAGAGATGCAGGGGAATACGGTAAAATGAGATCAAGCTTGAGCCGGTCAGGGTTAGACCACAGGACCAAAAAATATCTTAAGAATTTTGGTTTGGAATTCTAAGAGCCATGGGTAGGCATGTGAGCCAAGTTGATTGGCATCATGTGAAAAACCTTCACTTTAGTAATACGAAAAGGAATGGGCTAGAGGAAAACACAGCAATAGAAAATTTAGGGAATTACAGGGCTGGTGAGATGGCTCAGCAAGTAAGATCACCTGATTGCTCTTCCGAAGGTCCTGAGTTCAAATCCCAGCAACCACATGGTGGCTCACAACCATCTGTAACGAGATCTGACTCCCTCTTCTGGAATGTCTGAA
>NC_034610.1:41411347-41422352 GCF_900095145.1 Mus pahari | reverse complement strand
ATGAAATCAATCCAAATATATGTATATGGCTGATAGGTTATTTCTCTGCCAGTGAAAGTAGCCATTTCAAACCAGATTAGAGTATATTAGAGGCAGATTTATTGGGAGTCTGCGCTCGGCGAGTTCGCAGGCTTCAAGGATAGAGAAATGGCAGGCTGGGGGCTGGTGTGTGTGTGTGTGTGTGTGTGTGTGTGTGTGTGTGTGAGAGAGAGAGAGAGAGAGAGAGAGAGAGAGAGAGAGAGAGAAATGTCAGCACTGTATAGGGAAAAGCCGGGGTGGGAGTGGCAGGGTTGTGGGGGCGGGGAGGGCAGCCCAGCCCTTGGGCAGGGTTGGGGGCAGGGTATGCCAGATAGAGACTGAGAAATAATCAGGTCTGCTTTCATATGTAAAATATGCACCTCAGTCCCTTGGGCCCTGGGTTCTGCAACCAAACAATGGCTTTTCCTGGTGTTCAAGCCAATGTAATAATTAAGAGAAATGTCTTCTATTAGACCATCATACTTGCCTAATCCTTTTAAGATTTTCTTTTCCAGCTTTTGCTCTTTATTGCTGACAGGTTCTTTGGCTGTGGCTGGCTCTTCAGGAGCAGTGGGTTCTCTGTCTGTCTCTTCAGTGGTTTCTTCATAGTCACCCTCCTCATTGTCTGGTGCCTCTGTGTTTTGGGGCTGCTCCTTAGTTTCAGAGGTGCCCTCCTTCCCTCTGGGACTGGCAGCAGACCCGTATGTGCTTATGATGTCTTCCAGTTGTCGGCTCAACTCTTCGGCGATATCATGGGCTCCCTTCTCGGGATGCAGGCTTGCCTCTTGCTCTGGTGCGTGGCTTGAGGTTGAGGACCGCTCGCCGTCTTGCTTTCCTGGGCCGTTTTGATTGAGCGATGAGCTGTCCCCTGGAGGATTTGGGGGCTCTACTGAGAGCTGATCAGGATGATTAACCTCCATATGGGAGTGCGATCTGGTGGGAAGCACAGTTATGGTTCACCCAATGAATTCGCTTACATATTAATGATAAGGATATCTCTCAGAGAGGCGCCACCTTATTTTGGGATCTGCCACAGAATAAATGAGCTTTCACATTCCATGGACACTAAAACTCAGGTCGTAGTACTGTCCTACTTTGAGTGTGATCTTCACATTTTAGCAGTATCCCTTTTTGTTGAAATTGTCTGAGTTAATTTATGGTATTGTTTGTATGAATATATTTGTCAATTTGTGTTAGGATTTTTTCAGGTGTCGACCTCACTGTTTTTAAAAGTGCTTGCACATAGACATTTTCATTCAAAGTTTATTTTTTATTTAATTTTTAATTTAACATTTAATACAAGAACCATTGTGATTACTAAAAATAATTCCTAAGTTACACCCATAAGCTATTTTTTAATCTTTAGGTAAAAAGTTTAGCTTGTATATCTTAATACATTATTAGGTAAAATTGCTTTTCTAGTGTTTTCTCCCTGATAATGTGCAACATGCAATTATCAATCAGAAAATAAAAGGTTTTTTTTTGAGCTTCAGACTAGCGTTTTTAATTAAAACAGGGAATGAGAAATATATAAATAAGCCAGAAATATGAATGAATGATGATCCTTAGAAATCTATTTTCATGTGTATATATGTATATGAGTACAGTGCATTCACGTGTGTGTGTGTGTGTGTGTGTGTGTGTGTGTGTGTGTGTGCACATGCGGAGGCCAGGAAAGGATGTCTGATGTCACATCCATCTTCTACTTTAAAACAAGAGCCTTTCACTGAACCCTGGCACTAGGGTGGCAGTCAGCAAGCCCCAGTCATCCTCCTGCCTCTGTCTCTAACGGCACTGTAATTACAGGCTCATTTGACTGCACCCAAGTTTCCACGTTGTCAGGACCAGAACTTTAATCCTTATGCTTGGATAGCAAGCAATTTTGCTCGCTGAGCCATCTCTCCAGCCCACATGTAATACTAACTCCTTAAATTTCTATAGCATTCTTTTACTCTAGAAACTGACTCCGTCTTAGAAATAAAAAAGATAATCATTTTCTAACTCGAAAAGTTCTAGGAAAGTGTAAGAATTTTAAGACCTAGCAATGTATATATATATATATATATATATATATATATATATATATATATATATATATCTTAAGCTAGAAAAAGAATTCGAATGCAATATGGACTCAAACCAGGCATGCTGGGGCAAGTCTACTTATTATTCTTTGTGGAGGCAGGAAAGTCAGATGTTCAAGGTCATCCTCAGCTACACACTGAGTCCCTAGCCTGCCTCTGCTATATAATCCTGTCTCCCAGCAGCAACAACATCAACACCCAGATAATAGTACAGCCTCTGGGGAATACGGAACAACAGAGCTCATTGCATTAAAGACTCCAGGCTTTGCTCCTACCACGCTGAGGGGTGGAAAGATTTGGCTTAGGTTTTTAAGTTCTGGTGCCTTTTGTTTACAAATAGAACTCAATAGTTGTGCTGCTAATTGACAGCATAAAAATATGGCGACATTCCCCAGCTTCACGGGTTTGGCAGTTGTGTTGGCATGACAGTGGAAACAAAAACATGCCGTGTTCCAAAGTGCACAGCTTCCTTGGCCCATTTTTAGGGCAAATGTCAAGCACTTGAATGTAGTAGGTGCTGCACACTTGAATGCCAACCCGAGAGTGGAAAACACAGTGTGGAGACACTCCCCACCCACCTGTGGCTCACCCAGCCTTCGCCAACTTAGAAAGAAGTTCACTCCTTTTAACTCAATCACTTGGTTATCACACAGTGTGGCGGCGTCTCTACCACTGCAGTCTATGTCCTGACCTCCGCTTGCTATGCTCTTGGCTATATATAACTCCTGCCTCCCCCAAGCACACAGAGAGACACGTGTCACCTGCTGTCCAGCCAGAAGTTATTTTAAGTTCTTCTAAAATGAGTTCTGACATTTAGCCCTTCATCCCCGAAGTCAAGAGAATAGGCTCTCTCTCCATCAGACTAAAACTTGTGACCATTTACTGGTTTGAATCCTTATGTGAGCTTTTTACGTGTAGGGGAGATTATCATTGGGTGAGATCTGAAGTCAATCAAAGTTCAAAGCAGTTATTTCAAACAGTCCATGGGCATTTCACTGGGGTTAGGCTACATGAAAAAGTTCGCGTGATCTATTCAAGCTTAGGTTTATGGATATTCTTTAAATTCCTGTTCCATATTAATTGGTGTGTGTGTGTGTGTGTGTGTGTGTGTGCGCGCGCGCGCACGCACACGCGTGCAGCTCCTCAAATGCTCCACTGATGTGCGATATCTCCAAACTCCAACCTTCTTTGTAAAACAGTAACCTATTTTGTTTACAGGACAATTTACTTCTTTGAGACACCTCAGAACAGATTAACAAGAAGGAAAACCAAACATAAACAAAGCCAAAGAACCTTAAAATAGTCCCTTTTTAAGTAAAGTTTCTTCTAACAAAGAAACTCTAAAATCTGTCTTTTACAAACTTTATTGGCTCTGTGCCCCTCCCGGGAGAAGGAATGTTTCTTTTCCCTGTGCTAGCAGTTCCTGTGGCTGCACACACA
The DNA here is from genome assembly GCF_900095145.1 of Mus pahari. Taxonomy (NCBI): domain Eukaryota; kingdom Metazoa; phylum Chordata; class Mammalia; order Rodentia; family Muridae; genus Mus; species Mus pahari. The sequence continues at coordinate 41,418,810 of NC_034610.1, read as the reverse complement.
CACACACACACACACACACACACACACACACACACACACGCCCCATCCCTTCCTGATCCACCCGTTGTCCTGTGAAGTTGAACAATGGAAAGCCCTTCTACCATTTGCTGGCCATCTGTAACTTTTGAACACTACAGACTACAGGCTGCCCCTCACAGGGCTTGGGGAAGTGTTTGTCACACTTACCAGAAGGAAGGGAGCTAAGCAGGAAGAGAAGGGAGAGGAAAGAGGCAGTAGAGTCAGAGCAGCAGCAGGAACAGGAACAGGCAGCAGGGCTGTGTTCTTACAAGGAGGGAGAGACTGCAGACACACACACACACACACACACACACACACACACACGCCCACAAAGGGAGGGGGCGGGGAAGGAAACTCCCCGTGACGCAGCAAGAAAGAAGTCTGTCTATGCTTCAGTAGGTGTCGCCAGGGGAGTATCCTTTGAAAGAAAAGCAGCTGGTGGACTGTGAGACTCTGCACGTTTAGTCCTCTTTAAAATTCAAACCCAGATGAATGGCCCTCCTGCTGCGGTTTTCTGACATTGTTGTTATTTTTGAACACCCCAGGAGTGATTTTATTTCTTGGTTTATCTCCCGCGGGGTTTATGATTCAGAGCTGTCCATTGGGCTGGCTTAGTTAGTATCAGGTTTCTTTCAGGAATCTCTAAAGATGCAGTGTGGCATAGCCCAGGAGAGGTGGCAGAGACCCTAGTTCTGAGGACCCTGCTTTCTTGTGGTTGTTACTCTTGTTTTTGCCAAGTTTGAGATGCACATTTAGGTGGCTTTTGGAACTGTGGTTTAGGTAGTCTTTGCATGTGTGGTGTGTCCAGAGCTGACATCCCATGAGCTCGCTCACCCTAAAAATGCCTTCCTAGGGCCTAGAGGCAGAGGTAGGTGGCTCTCTGTGACTTCAAGGCCAGCCTAGTCAATATGGTGAGTTCCAGGACAGTCAGAGGAACGGCTTAATATCCTGTGTAAAAGAAATAAGCCGTACTCCAAACTCATAGCCACTCACAGGTGTCTTAAGCTTTCTGGAGAATGTATTTCCATGTTTTACCAAAACAGATTTAGTCTGGGCACAGCATCTCTGAGAAGTCAGTCACCCCATGTCCTCCTGGGGCAGCCCTTGAAACTGGCACTTTACATGTAAAGGGATCTTGCAGATGTGGTTAAGGATTGTGAGGTGGAGAATCATCTAGAATGATCTGAGGGTGCCCAGGCATCACAGAGTCCTTATAAATGAGGCAAGCAGGCTGAGAATCATCAGATCAGGAGATCTGCTGATGTAAGTGGGGTGTGTCACCGAGGAAGGACCTGTGTCGAAGAACATGAGAAGCCTTAGAAGCTGGGGAGGCAACACTCTTCTCTCGGGCCTCCAGAGGGACGCAGCCATGCTGACAGTGTCACCTCACACCCCATGGAACTCATTTTGGACTTTTTCCCTCCAGCACTGTAAAGGACTAAGTTCATGTTTTTTTAAAAGCCGCTACCTCAGTGTCAGATTGTTAAAAGGAATGAAAAGGAAGCCAGCGTGTACCCCACTCCCAAGTGCTTCCCTACTTCCTGAGCTCGCGGTGATGTAAGTCACAATCACAGAAAGGGCTGAAAAGGGGCGCAGGAAAGGCATGATGGGAAGAATCAGCTTGACAAGGAGAGACTCAGACAGAGACACTGCAGTGACTGTTGATCCTCGGATTTACCAGAGAAAAAGCCCAATTCCGCCAGCTCCGGACAAATTAAAGCTAGCTTTATTAAATATTAAATACTGACCACCAAATCCTCGCCTTTAATCAGGACCATTCCCTGGAGCTTCTCACCTGGAATGGCCTTGAGCCCATGCAGCAGGGATTTATAAGGACAAACCTATAGGCCATCATTGTTTCCCATGAAGCTTTGTTATTCCCTAAGAACTACAACTCCCAGCATTCCAGGAAGTCACCTGGTCCTTGGGCAACTGGGGTTTACAGGTTAATTTCGGGCATCACATGGCAAACACAATGAGGCTGGTGGAAGAAAATAATATTCTCTCCTTAATCCTCACATAGTGAATATTCGGTTAACACCACAAATCAGGAGATAGCACATCCTGGATTGGAGCAATCAACTCAATCAGATCTCCAAGTACAAATTAGTCCTAATCAGGTTTAAATTAGGTACTGTTGGGGTACATTTTGTGAAGGTGTGTTTATCAATTGTTTAATGGGTACCTGCAGAGAGCTACGCACTCGTCGCATCTTGGTATTGTTATGTCCGTGGCCCATCGCCAGCCTCATATTTTGCAAACATTCATCCTTCCTTACTTGCCTATTGGATGTAATAAAGAACTGATGGCCAATAGCTGAGCAGAGAATAGAAGGCGGGACTTCCAGGCAGAGATAGGGACTTCGGGAGAAGCAATCAAATGCAGGAGATTCACCAGGGATCACAGAAGAGATGATTCAGGGTGGAGCAGAGAGGTAGACCTGGCCATGTGACAGGAGGTAGGCCTGACCATGTGACAAGACGAAGGCCAGAATTAGGTAGAGTAGTTGGGAGCCTGCCAAGCTGAGGCATTAAAATGTTAATAAGATTCCATGTCATTATTTATATAGCTGGGGGTGGGGTCCATGAAAAGTCCCACTTCAAGGTACAGACCCTTTTAATAAAATACTTTCCATTGAAACTAATGGAAGAGGAAATCTAATGACTGGACTGTATTATATGTTATTGTGTGTACATATACACACAATATATACTAACATGAAAACAGGCATAGCTTTCTTATACCTGTCCTTTTCTATTCTCCCTGCCACTCCATAGGGTTTCTCTGTGAGTTTCAAAGTGAGTTCCCACTTTCTAGACAAGGTTAGCCTGCAACTCACAGAGACCTGCCTGCCTCTGCCTCTCAAGTGCTGGGATGAAAGGCGTGTGCCGCCGCCACCTGGCTAACCTTTCTTAGAGTTACTAGAAAATATACACTTTCATATATGAATCACTTTTAAATTCCCCAAAACTGAATCACAGAATGGCCCAACTCTCTCTAAAGATTTTTGCATAGGAGTTGGGTGTTGCTAAACACCACTAATGCTAGTTCCCTAGGGCTTTGTTGTTGTAGTTGTTGTAAACATCCTTTGATATTTTTAATATTTACATTTTAAATATTTAAATATTTGATATTTTAAAGGTATGGTTCAGTCAGTTCCTTGACTGATTGACAGCTGACATATTCTCTATCTTCTGTGGCTGTGTGGAATAAGAAGCATCTCTACTCTTAAAAAACAAAACAAAACAAAATGAAAACAAACAAACTTCTCTGGCCCTCCTGGAATCACATAACTTCAGCTTCACGAACCATTGTGATCAGGACTGGAACTGACGCCAACAAAGGTCTGCTTTGGGGGACCACACTCCAGCTGGGACCTCTTCCCACACAACCTGTCTAAGATTTGGAAGACTCTAGATAACAAGGCTAGACAAACCTTGGTGAGCTCAGCAGCTCCTCCTGCTGTGACTGGGGGGGGGGGGGAAGGTCCAGTGATTGGTGGAAGGGGAACCGATCATTGGTCTTTGTGTAGGGCTTGAGTCAGGTGGAATTGGAAGCTGCATATGTGGAACTAGGAGTGGTGGAGTCAGACTTAACATGAGATGAGCAGCCCCTCTTCTGGCTGTTTAAACAGACTGCTCTATTTCAGGTGAGTCTGGTTAACTTCCACCCTGCTCTGTTCCCTGGTGTTACAACATTAGGCTCTGATAAAGACTTCTCCTGAGTGGTGTCTTTGGCGGATTGGGATTTTTATCCCAAGTAGGATAGGTTGGGATGGTTAGTGTATTAGTCAGGGTTCTCTAGAGTCACAGAACTTGCAGATAGTCTCTATATAGTAAAGGAATTTATTGATGACTTACAGTCTGCAGTCCAAATCCCAACAATGGTTCAGTAGTAGCTGTGAATGGAAGTCCAAGGATCTAGCAGTTGCTGAGTCCCACACCGCAAGAAGGCAAAAGAGCGAGAGCCCGACTCCCTTCTTCCAATGTCCTTATATGGTCCCCAGCAGAAGGTGTAGCCCAGATTAAAGGTGTGTGCCACCACACCTTTAATCCCAGATGATCTTGGACTCGGAGATCTCCCTGTCTTAATCTTCTGGATTCAATCACCACTGTGTCTCAAGATCTCCATACCAAGATCCAGATCAGAAACTTCTATCTCCCAGCTTCCAAATTAGGTTCACTGGTGAGCCTTCCAATTCTGGATTGTAGTTCATTTCAAATATAGTCAAGTTGACAACCGGGAATAGCCACTACAGTTAGGAATGTCAAGTCCTCAGGTATTCTAGCCGTGGCTTTAGCAATGCTGGTATGGATGGAGGCTGCCAAGAATCCCAGAGCTATGAGCCCGGATACCCAAGGCTCTGAGCTATATCTATAAGAGTCAGCTGAAAGAGCTCAGAGCACTACCAAGGACAGAATCTGTAAGAGATTAAGGATGTTGAGGATACTGAGGACAGCAGGGACGCTGTGACTATGGAAGACAAAGCAAAAGAGACTCTGAAGAGCCAGAGGCAGGAGCCATGATTATAAGGATTGTGAGCCACGGTTGCTGGAAGAGTTTGAAACAACTTCTGATGGTAAAGAGCTGAGACTGCCAAGACCAAAGCTTAGGAGATGTCGCACATGCTGTGTTGGTTCTTTAAGAGGAACTGACATTTCACCTTGAGTAGTTACAGCAATAAACCTCCAGCTCAGACAGCTTGAAATCATTGTGGAGGGGGCTCTCCCAGCACAAAGGGAAGGCAGCATACCACGATCAGTGTCTAGGTGTGCATGTGTGAATCTGTCGCAACTCTGTAATATAGACCACACAATCAGAATGTACGTTACCATGTAAGGGAGATAGAGAGTGAACTAATGCAACAGCTGGACTTGGAGCTCAGCCTTTAGACATGAGCCCACTTCACCGGTGCCGGCATGAAAAAATACTGTTTTCTGCTCGAAAACTTCAGTGTGTCCTGTCTCAGACTCCTGTTGCATCGTAAGTCTCTAGTATTCAAGACTGAGGGCCTTCTGTCTCGGGTTTTAAAGTCCAGTTTGTGTGTGTTAGAAACTCAGCTAAAGGAGCTGTTCCATTGCTCTCTTTATCTAGATAGAGGAAACAACTCTCCAGTTATTGGCTTATTGACAAAACCCAATAAATATTATTCAAACTGACAGTGTTGATTTACATGACAGATAATAGTTGCTAAACCCAAATTGCAACGTGGAACATGAATATAGTGTCAGCTGGTAGTCAGTCTGAGCTCCTCATATTTTTCTACAACGCACAGTGGGAAATGGTTCAATTTCCTCCACACCTGATCCATTCAAGCGATTACATATGTTTTCTTCATACAACTTGCCATGATTTAATTGCACAGGTACATGTTCCTGCTTGCTTTCTTCTGAGTGTTTATATTTCCTCCAGAGTGATGTTGGGAGATTAAGCCTTTGGGAAGTCATTAGGCAATTTGGATGGACATCATATAATTTCAGTTGGGAATGCCTTTCTGCAGAGGGTTGGCGGAAACGCCCTCCCTCCTCTTACGAGGTTATACTGGCAAGATGGCTATCTTTAAGTCTTCATGAGACATGGAATCTGCGTACACTTTGATCTTGGTCTTCCAAGACTACTTCTTTGTAGGAACTTACTATATCTTATTAGTGTGAGTTAAGTAAATGAGGGGAAAAATAACAGCTACATGATAGCTACCCAAAACATCCAAAATGGCTTCACATGTCTTCATAAAGGTGCGGCTCATGAGAATCCACCCATGGCCCAGAATTTTGATTAGGCTAATAAATGAAGAAAATTTAATACATTTCTGTTTATTGTAAAATAAGCCTTGAGAATACACAAAATATAAGTCTACACCTTCAAAGTTTTCAAAAATATCATTTTAATTTTTATGGAAATATAGGCAAATAAGTTATGAAGTCAATGTTAAAAAGTCATGCAAAAGTAATTTCTTGTTCTCATACTCTTCCTCCAGCCTGATAATAACCATCCAGAGGCACAGATACCAAATGGTAGATGTTTTCTGTTGGACTTAATTTGTGATCTGTAAGTGAAATGCTCACACATTCACCCATTGACATCCTAGTGTGCTTGGTTTCTGAACACTTCCTCCCCTACCAAACTCTGCAGATGTTTCCAAACCTATTATATAAAATGGGACATTGTTTACATATATTATAGCTATGGTCTCCTGTTTGCTATAAGTCATTTCTGGGTTATTTATCATACCTAGTAGAATATACATGGCATGAAAATGACTGTTATAGCATATTGTCTAGGGATTAAAGACTAAGGAAAAAAATCAAACAGTACATGTTCAACAGGTAATTTCCCCCCCTTAAGTGTTACAGATAAAACCCAAAGTGTTGTGTAAGTACTTCACCATAATCTACACCTCCAACCATCAGGCTCACTTAAATGTCTTTGATCTGTAATGGATTGAATTTGCGGATCTGGAATTGGCAAAGACAGAACATTAACTATATTGCTGTCAATTTTTGACATTATCTCTTATGTTCCCATAATAATAAAGGTGTTTGTTATTTGCACTCCCTTCTTGTTCATTTTTATAACAAAATTGAATCTCAGTTCTTGAATCATATTCTATGTTTCCAAGAAACATATGCCGAGATGGGGAAGAAGACACAGGCTTCCCTCCCTAAGCAGGAAGCTATCTGCAATGGACTTTGGTTTCAAAGGAAAACCAGACTCCAATGGAGTATCAGTGGGTGTACAAACCATGCATAAGGGCAGGCTCCATGCCTGGCAACAGATGACCAACAGGAAACAAACTCAGTGATGTTTTTATAGAACCTTTGTCTCTTGTTGCTTTGTTTGGTCTCCTCTTCCTCCTCCTCCTCCTCCTCCTCCTCCTCCTCTTCCCCTCCTGTGTCTTACTGGTCTTTGCTTGTATATTATTATATATCATATTCCAATTCTGTGATTTTATAAATTGTGTGTGTGTGTGTGTGTGTGTGTGTGAGTGTGTATGCATATGAGCATGCGTGAGTGTGATGGTTTGTTTGGAGGCTTTTAATTGCCTGCTTATTTTCTAAAGAGAGAGTGTATAAATGTAACTTTTATTCGCCAGAAGGAATTGTCATCTTGGAGACTTACTACTGAATAATGTCCCTTTTTCTGAACTCTGGCTGACTGGTTCAACTCAGCTGTTCTGGCTCAAAACTCCTGTCCAAGCTGACTGTTTCAATCTGGCTTCTGACTGAATTGCTCTGCTTGGCCTCATACTAACTTTAGCAATATATTCTATTCTTCTGTCTCCTTCTCATTCTCTGGTTCATTCTGTCTTCACCAGAGTCTAGCTGTTCTTTCTGCAGTATGTCTCTGTAAATCTATCCTGGTAAAACTGCCATACACACACACACACACACACACACACACACACACACACATCACACACACATCACACACATCACACACACACA
>NC_034610.1:41401556-41410922 GCF_900095145.1 Mus pahari | reverse complement strand
CACACACACATCACACACATCACACACACACATCACACACACATCACACACATCACACACACACATCACACACACATCACACACATCACGCACACACATCACACACACATCACATACACACACATCACACACACACACACACACACACACACACACACACCTCTATCTATGGCTCTATATCTCTTTCTCTCTCTCATCTCTCATCTCTCTATCTCTAGCTATATCTCTGCTCTTAAATAGCCTTTTTCCTAGGCTGATCCCATGTGATTATCCTACCTCTGACTCATTCTGTCAGTTCTCTCTCTGCAGTTAGTTTGTCTGCCTCTCAACTAGAAGTCATTGTTTGGGTTTGGAAGCATGTACTAAAGGTGTATCTGTATTCTAGCCAGAGGGATTAAAGGTGTGTACTAAAGACTTGTCTGTATTTCAGTCCGCTCACACAGACCCAGAAGGCCTTTGGATATGATCCCTTGACAGAGTAGCCATATTGCTGGATCAAAATTTCTCTAAAAGAGAGAGAGGATGGGTGATGGTGGCCCATGCCATTAATCTCAGCATTCAAGAGGCAGAAGCAGAGGCAGGCAAATCTCTGAGTTTGAGGCTGGCTGGGTCTCTAGGGTGCATTCCAGGACAGCTAGGGACACACAAAGGACGGAGTTGGGTTGGTAGGATCTGGGAGGAGTTGGGGGGAGGGGGAAGGAAAACCATGATCAGAATGTAGTGTATGCAAAAAAAAAAAGTATTTTCAATAAAAATAAATTTTATTTTCTGCTAACTGGGGTTGTGACCATGCTTGTACCACCATACCTGGCTATTTTCAATGATTTGATATTGGAACTTCTTTATCTTCTCAAACTGCACAAGAGCCCTGTGAACTATGTCTCTATATTATCTCTCTCGAGATAAAAACTAATAGATAATTCACGGAAAGTAGCATTTCTGTGGTGGTTACATCCCCATACCCAAACAGCTCTGCTCTCTGGCTGCTGGTCAGGTTGCTCCTGGACCTGGTGCACAACTGGGCTGGCTTTCCCCTGCTGCTGTTCTAGGAATTCCCTTCTCTTGTCTCATTTATGTGTTTTCCCTTCTTCCTCTTTTTGTTGATTTTTTTTACTTCCTTATTCTGCAAAGCACAGCCTCTCTTACAGAGGTTCTCAGCCTGTGGGTCCCAAATGACCCTTTCATAGGGGTTGCCCAAGACCATCAGAAAACACAGCTGTTTATGTTATGACTGGTAACAGTAGCAAAATCACAGTTATGAAGTAGCAATGAAAATACTGTTATGGTTGGGAGTCACCACAACGTGAACTATCGAGGGGCATTAAGAAGGCTGAAAACTGGCCTAGCAACTTCTCGAGATGGCATTTTTCTGAGACTTTGCATCTGAAGAGCCAGTTTCTTGCCTTGTACTTGACGTATTCCTTGTCTCCATAACTTTTAGGTTGGAAATTATTTCTCCAATTAAAAAAAAAAAAAGTGAAAATGTCGGCTTCTTTGTTCTTTTCTTTCCTTTTTCTCTTAGAAGTATGAGGTCATTTTTATTCTTGTTCGTTTGCATGCACGTGGTCTTATCTCCTCCCCTCTTTCTGAACCCTTTTACGAACTTTTCTTCTGTCTGAGTTTCTGGAGTTGCACAATAACAGGATTGGATGTGAAATGCTTGTGATTCATTCTGTCTAAGATGCAGTTTTGTTTCGTATCTCAGCACCGAGGGCCTCAGAGGTAGAAGGACGAAAGAGACTCCTGACTAATTTGTACGTTGCTCATCTAGACTCCCATCTTGCAGTCTCTCCCTTTGTCATTGTACTTCATATTTGTTATCCTCTGGGACACTCTGTAGAGATGCCTCCGTAGAGAACCATCGTGAAAGGGACTCCTTTTTTGTGAGATGGGATTGTGGGCCTTGATGCCTAATTTCCAATGTTTCTTTTTTTAATTAAAAAATTTACTCTCATCTTGACCATTTCTCTCTTTCCCTGCCCCTCCGAGATCCTACTCACCCAACTTTACTTTCTCAAAAAATATTGAAAGTTAAGAAAAAAAAAAACAAAACAAAACACAGAAACAAAAAACAAAGATCAAACAAACCAGAAAAAAGACCAATACTACAATGGGGTCAGGGGAGGCCAAACCAAGAAGAAACAAAAGGTACACACAAGAAAACAATTGAGTTCATTTGTGTTGGACAACTATTCCTGGACACATGGCCTCCTCTGGTGTGTGGTTGATATGCCCAATGACACTCTATGAGAGAAAGCTGATTTTTCTTTTGTTGGTGGGTGTGACTTATAAATAGTTTTTTGGTTAGGGATGGGACCCCGTGGCCACGTTCCCATCTCAGTGTTGGGACCCTGTGTAGGCTTATGCACATTGCCACTGTCTCTGTGCGCTCATATGTGCATTAGTACTATTTTGTCTGAGGGACACGGTTCCCTTGGAATCATCACCACCTTTGGCTCTTACAATCTTTCTTCCCATCGACCCCTGAGCCTTGAGAGAAGAGACTTGATGAGCATGTCCTACTTGGGTCCGAGTATTCCAAGCTCTTTCATTCCCTGTACATTGTCCATGTGTGGATCTCCATTTAATTGCTATCTTCTGAAGGGGGAGGCTTCTCTGATGATGTGGGAGCAGGGCTTTGATATATGTCTATAGCTATGGTCCTTTAACAGAATAATAATATTAGGGTTCCCATAGGCCCACTGACTATCTAGTTTCTGGTTCTTGGCCACTTTGGCAGTATAACATTTCTTCTTTTTATTAAAATAAACAAACCGGCAGCCATGAAACAGTCCTCTTATGTCTAATTTGGCCCAGGAATATGAATTTTTGAATACTTTGTACTTACTTGGCAAACAGCACCTCTGTTTTTTTCTAAAATGGGGCCAACTAGGCTTAAATATAAACCATGCTCTGAATGATAATACCCGTTTCCTATGATTATAACTATTTAATTGCTACTAGTTATATGCAGTCAATTTCCAGATGTGAAAAGAATTTGGTTCTATTACTTTTAAGCTGCAATTATGCAAACAAAGATTATTTCTAATAAAGGGTAAAGTGGACTAGCTTTCATGAGTAAAATAAATTAGAAAATTTCATGAATGTTGGGCTCTGTAAATGAATGTACCTGGAAAGATCTCCACTTTTTAAAATTACAGCCTTATTAAATTACACTTAAACTTTTTCATGGAAACAAATTAATTATGGACATCTGATAAATAATGCAGGTAAGCTTTGGTTTAAGCCTGTTTTGATTGATTTGTTGCTTAATCAGAATTAAGAAGAATTTGCTGCTAGTATTCTCCACGGGAGGGTATGCACATGTAAATATTTTCTTGCAGAACAGAATGAAATCTGTCATACTGCAGTAAGACTGCTTCTCCTCAATTTTAGACTCCTTGCTGATTCCATTGCTGGATGCTATGGAGCTCTGCAGGCTCTGCGAGCTCTGCGCTGTGGTCCCTGCTGTTTAGCCACTGACTTTTGCTGCGCTGTGGTCCATGCTGTCCAGCCACTGACTTTTGCTGTGCTGTGGTCCGTGCTGTCCAGCCACTGACTTCTGCTGTTCTTTGTTTTTGTTTTTTGTTTTTTTACAAGACAGAGTTTCTTTGTCTGTTGCCTGGCTCTCCTAGTACTCACTCGGCAGAGCAGGCTGGCCTTGAACTCACGGAGATCCTTCCGAATCTGCCTCCCGAGTGCCGAGATTAAACATATGGGCCACCATACCCAGCTAAGCCACTGACTTTTGATAAGTGTTGTGTGCTACAATGATGATATCCCCTATCACAAGGGCTTCATATAAGAGCTACATGATGTAGCTAAGGCTACATGATGGAAGGATGGAGAAACTTCTTTTCTTGGTCCTTTTAGAAACATGTATTAGTGGCTTATCCAGGAATGCTCCTGGCTATGTCTCTGCGCAGGGATCTGCTTGTTTTTGCAGATGGTAGGAAAGACCTACTGGAATTTGAACATTCTTAACATAATCCTACAGTTCTGTCCACAGATACCTGATCCATTCTGGGCCAGATGATGCTTAGCAGGAAGAAGTCATCCCTCCCCAGTGAAATAGTACACTTAGGGGAGTGAGGTAATAGAGTAACGTGTCCGAAACAAAACCAGGCACGGTGTTGTGCCATACAAGATCCAGGGTTTCTTTCCAAGGTTACAAATAGGAATTTTGAGGACTTCTAACTGCCTGAAGGATTTCCCTATCTGGCATAATAGTTCTTCTGGTTTTCCTCTACAGGGATCACAAGTTCTTCTATCCTCTCCTTGAGGGCTTCATGAGCCCCTTGCTCCCCTACTGATCACAAGGGAATTCTGCAAAGGAATCTGTTGCATTCATGTTTGAAGGAATTCCTAGAGCTATAATGTGTTAAAAAATCTCATTATGGCAATGCATTTATATTAAAGATCATTAATTGATTTTTTTTTTAAATCTGAGGGGATGGTTTTGACTATACAAGTACTTTGTGGTCTTGATATACCCAAACAAGATAGGCCCTGACAATGTAGCAGGTGGTCACCAGGATGGGGACTATGTGAGCAAATATTTATACCCTCATATCCTACCTCCTCATTATTTCTTTTACTTGCCTTTCCCCCATCACGAGGACATGCCTAAGCTAATGTTGTCCATTGGTAGTTTCTGTTGTCTTGGGAGAAAATCATTAGCATTCATTCTGTCTGCCTGTCTTCTCTGAGGAACTTTCCTGCCTCTTCTATCTTTTCTGCGATGGGTTCATCTCTAGACTAGATTAACTTATCATGTTGTTCCTTTTTGGGAGTTCACAGACTTGGAAGGATACGTCACATCTAATCTTCACCAAACCATTCTATGGCTCTAGCTCCATATAAAACTGTAATTAATTCAGTTGTGGTTCCAAAATATAGTTGAACTATGGATGAGTTAGTTATTGCCTAACTCCATGGTTGCTATTTATTTAAGCAGAATAGGTATAGCTCATCCCGAATTTAGATAACATGGCAGTTCTAGACTTGACCTGGAACCTAGATTCTATGAACTGTAGCCAGATGGAATCACATTCTCCTAATTGCTTTCTCACAGAGACCCAAAAGACATCACAAACCATTAAAATCATGAATAAGTACACAGTTATTATGTAAAGTCATGACACTTATTCCTCAGAATGTAAGTATTTGAATGCATATTCTTGTACTCACTGTTAAGTAGAACTAACCATTCCAAATCCCGCTTTTGGAAATGGCAATCCGATTTTTCTTATTTATTGCTGTGTTATAAAAGACTGGATTTTATAAAGTGTGTGTGTGTGTGTGTGTGTGTGTGTGTGTGTGTGCACATTGTTAAGGACTGAACTCAAGTTTTCATGTTTGCTGGACAAACACTATATCAATTTAGCTATTTCTCCAACTACAAATTTTAAAAGAAAGTTAAATATGTTAACAGAACCCCAACTGGACATTTTATGCCACCAAATAAAAACTCTAGTGCCAGGAATTACTTACATCTATTAGAGTTGTTGTGGCCAGTGTGCCACCTTGGAAACCCCCAAACATCTCAGGTTATTCCTATGAGTATTGGTTGTCTTCCACAAATTGATGGTAAGGCTTAATTGCTGAAGATAACATTTACACATCTCATTGAACATAAAGGAGTTGAGCTGGTGCTAAATAGAGGCTCCTTCTCTACTTACTAGCATTCTTGGTGCTGGAAGATGCTCTGCACACTACCAGAGGAAAATGGTAATTATCAACCCAGCTACAAACCCTGTGACCTACAATGATGACCTGCTTGTGCGATATACTGGTGTAATCATGGCACAGACATTGTGGGCATCACCAACTACTCTCTGATTACATTTAAGTCCCATCCCATGAGATACAACAATGCCTAACACTGTTGCACTGTCTAAGGCCTAAGACTGGATAGGCCATGGGCATAGGGTAAAACTAAATATTGTTGCTTACAAATATGAACATAGCAATGAAATGACCCCTAATGACATACTGGTGTACCCATAGATCAATGCCTCTATAAGCCATCATCTGAGAAGATTCTTCTTGCAGTGCAAGGTAACTAACACAAAGACCCACAACTGGATAATGTGCAGAAGATTAGAGATATAGGCGCACTCAATTCTAAATGGGATGACTTCACCAAAGCCCATGGGATCCCCGCCCTCCCCTTAGGGCTCAGGGAACCTAAGCAGAAAAGTAGTCAGAAAGATTGTGAGAGCCATGATAGATGACTCCAAAGAAATGGTATCCTCCAGACACAATATTACTAATGCACGTGTGAACTCACAGAGACTGTGGCAGCAGGTTCAAACCAGACAGGGACCAAGCACTGAGAGCGGAAAGTGGTCATTCAGTCCGCCCCTAACCAAGAAGCTATGTATAATTGTCACCCACTTGCAGTGGAAAATTAAATCTTCTCCAGTGAAATGTTACTGAGCATATTACCCACACTTCAGGGTAGGATCCAAGCAGGAGATGGTCAGCATAAAGCAAGGTCCAGGACATTTTTATAGTCTTTTCACCCCATTTACCTTATTTGGGTGTTGCTTTTGTCTTACTGGTCTTTTGCTTGTATATTTTGGTTTCTTATATTTTTGTTCTTAAGAAGTGGTTTTTCCTCTGTGTGCTTTATTTGGTGTTATAGAGAGAGAGGGGGAGAAAGAAAAGGCATGGGTAGTAGGGAGGTGGAGAGAACCTTGGAAGTGTTGGGAGAAGGAAAAATGTGATTAAAATACATTGTGTACGAAAATAAAATTATTCAATAAAAATTTCAATATGTGATATGGATATATTTTATAATAAATTGGAGAGAGATTATAGATAATATCAGTATTTTAAATCTCTCTATATATCATGGTTAATGATGATGTGATAACAAACACTAAGAGAGAAAGTCACTAGAAAATTTGCCGTTGATTTTATATATATGTGTATACATTCAATTTTTCTAATATTTTATTATGAAGGTTTCATAAATAGTTGAATAGTATGGACTGCACATTAGAAAACCTCAAGTATGAAAAATAACTGAAGCAGTTAAGTTCAAAATCATCTCCATATTTTATTATGTTATCAATGCTTAGAGTGGAAAACATTTCATATGTGGCAATCCCAGTTGCACTGAGTAGCTAATCCTGGGTAGAAGGTTTGGATTTCTATAAGAAGGAGGAGTAATTAAAGCATTATGTATAATGCAAACTCAAGAAAGTGGGTTCAGGATAACTTCTCCCAGATTATTGATTATTAATATAGTTCCTCCAAGTAGAGCTTTGTCTGTATCATCAGAGCCGGGAAAACATCCAGAGCCTCCATCTGTCTTGGATAGTAAATAATCCCAATTAATTAGAAAGGCATTCATCTTCTTAATCAGTATGCATCTTTCAAACCCCAGAGGATTTAGAATTAAGTATAGATAAATGTTCAAGAATAAAAAGCAATCTACTGATATTTGTGTCAAACAGGGAATGATACAATCTACTTCGGTGAACACCCCTACAAGCGTTCCATCAGTTTCAGCTATATGATCCAGTGTAGAGCATTTCATTGGGACTGGCTTACCGGGTCAGAGGTTCAGTCCAGTTCTCTCATGGTGGGAAGTATGGCAGCACTCAGTCAGGCGTGGTGCTGGAGAAAGAGCTGAGCGCTCTACATCTTGTTCCGAAGGCAACCAGGAGAAGACAGGCATCCTCATGGAGCTAGAAGGAGGCTCTCTTCCATACCGGGTGGAGCCTGAACATAGGAGGAGACCTCCAAAGCCCACCCCACATTCCCTCCAGCAAGGTCACCCCTAACATTGTTACTCTCTACGGGCCATGTATATTTGAATAACCACAGAGACTAAAGTTCTTTAAAACAAACAAACAAAAAAAACAATAATGATATTCTTAACTCAGCATTCTTACAGCCCCTGGTCCTGAGTCAGTGATTTGTAAATAATAATGAGGGGATGGATGAGGTCTTTAAGTTGTTGTGATTTGGTTCTCATCCGTCTCTCCTTCTGAGGAGATCAGAGAAAGCTTGTCTCTTCCCATCACCCTAAACAGCTCTCTGAATCTTTCTCCTGTAGGCATCTCAGCACGTCTTAGGTTTCCTCCCATTTTTTTTTTTTTAATGTCTGGTTTAGGTCATGCTTACAGATGAAATAGGTCAAATTGCTGGTATTCTCCAAAGATATGACCCTCAACCTTTTCTGCGGAAGGACGTATTGTATAAAATGAGCCTGGCAGCAACAGGACTCGATCTGGAGATCGTTTTCCTTGCAGACGCTGGCTAACTACTTGTTATCAGCAGCCACATATAACAGGCGTTTTAGCTGTTTCTTCATGCCAGGCTTTCTGATATTTTAAAGCCCCATCAGCTTCTATCCAATCATACCCTTCGTTCACTTATGCCCGTGTGGTTCATCCTCAATGTCAACTTGAATCCCCAAGAAGATCAAGACATGCCTCTGTGCATACACATGAGGTGATGCAGAGGATGATTAAGGGGCAAAATTCCAAATGTGGGTGGTGCTATGCCCTTGGTCAGGGGATCAGGATACAAGCAGGGAAGAAAAAAGGAGAAAGCCAGCATAACTGGCCTTCTGCTCTGTTTCCTGGTCCTCTTTGATGGGAACAGTGTGTGCCATGTACTGCTGCTGTCATCCAAGCTGCCCAGTCACTGCCTCGATGAACTTGCCTTGACAAGGCAAATGCGAGGCAAAATAAGTAATTTCTTGTTTAACTTGTATTTTAAAAATAGATTTGTTCATTTTATATATGTGAGTATACTGTCACTGTCTTCAGACACACCAGAAGAGGGCATTGGATCCCACTACAGATGGTTGTGAGCCACCATGTGGTTGCTGGGAATTGAATTCAGGACCTCTGGAAGAGTAGTCAGTGCTCTTAACTGCTGAGCCATCTCTCCAGACCTTAAATTGCTTTTGTGAGGGCTTTGGTCACTACTGGAAAAGGCAGTTTGTAATGGTCTATAGTCTCCACACCTTGCTGCAACCTGTCTTTCTTCCTCTAGGTTATATCTGTTTAACCTACAACAATACTGTGGTGGATACAAGACATGTGGTATCCTGAATACCACATTGAGTGCCTGGCCCATAGGGAGTGGCACTAGTAGAAGGTGTGGCCTTATTGGAGTAGGTGTGGCCTTGTAGGAATAAGTATGTCACGGTCAGCACAGGCTTTGAGGTTCCCTAAGTTAAAGTTCCACCTAGTGTGGAACACAGTCTCCTTCTGCTGCCTTCAGATCAAACCGTAGAACTCTCAGCTCCGTCTCCAGCACCATGTCTGCCTGCATGCTGCCATGCTTCC
Source organism: Mus pahari (assembly GCF_900095145.1). Lineage (NCBI taxonomy): Eukaryota > Metazoa > Chordata > Mammalia > Rodentia > Muridae > Mus > Mus pahari. Next base: position 41,401,608 of record NC_034610.1, on the reverse strand, counting down.
CACCATGATGACAATGGACTGAACCTCTAAGCCAGCACCAATTAAATGTTGT
>NC_034610.1:41394055-41401091 GCF_900095145.1 Mus pahari | reverse complement strand
AGAGGGCCTCTTTTCTGGTCTCTGTCACTCTCTCTACTCCAAGATGGCTGGCCTGTAAGCTTCTGTTTGATGCGCCTGTCTCTGCTTTCCATCTTGACACAGAGCTACTGGGATTCCAGATGTATGGTACTGGGTCCAGCTTTTATTCACATGGGCTCCTGGGATCAAACTCCGGTCCTCAGCCTTGTGTGTCCAGCTCTTTCATCCGCTGAGCCACCTAGCTAGCACACTACTTTAGTTTTTTGCTTTTTTTTTTAAGTATTGGTGGTCGTTCTTGCTTTCCTCCTTCCCCTCCTCTGTCCTCCTTCCCCTCTTCTGTCCTCCTTCCCCTCCTCTGTCCTCCTTCCCCTCCTCTGTCCTCCTTCCCCTCCTCTGTCCTCCTTCCCCTCTTCCTTCCCTTCCTCCTCCTCTTTTCTTGTCCTCCTTTTCTTTGAGATGGATTTTCACTATGTTAGCCACCCTAGCCTCAACTCATGTTTTTCCCCGTCAGCCCCATGAGTATCTGAGAGTACATATGTGCTCCACATTGTTTTACAGTGCCAGACTTGTAAGCCATGATTCTCCAAGTCTGTATTGCAAGCCTAAGCAATTAGCTTGTGCTTGTTTTAAAATGATGGATTTGGACCATTTTTCCAAACGACTGGAACATTTTGGAATCATGACTCAGCACTCAGTATTTTAAATCCTGAGCTGTTGATAAACTTAAGCCACATCTTTATCCAAACATAGATAAAACTATCAATCAAGACGGGCTGAGTGAGAAGCCCATTGACGGTTACTAGGGCTCAATATTTTAAGTCTGTGAATTGTTGTGAATCTGACTGAAGGATCAGGGATTGTAATCTTCATCCGTGCTACCCTGTGGAAGAGAGCCTGTGCTTTCCCAGTCACCCCACAGGAAATAATATTCTCTTCCATGAGACAACTATCTTGACTTTCTAGGTTTTTCTAAAGCAACCTTAGACCATTCTTAAAATGCTCTATTCATTTTGTAGTTAGTTTTTGACTAACAGGGTCTTACTGCATAGCCTTGGCTAGCCCAGGGTCTCACTACATAGCCTTGGCTCACCCACGGTCTCACTACATAGCCTTGACTGACCTAGAGCTTGCTATGCAGACCAGGGTGGCCTTAAACTCGTAGTGATCTGCCTCAGCCTCCCAAATTTTTCTCATTTTTTGCAACACAGAACATAATACTCATGTCACACAATAATTTTATCCATCATCTGATACAGGGTAACTCCTGAAACATACATATGTGCTTATGGAAGCCAGAAATTGATGTCTATCTCTTTTGCTCTCCACCTTGAGTTTTGGTACAGAATTCACTGAACCTGGAGCCCCCCCNCCCCCCCCCCCGCAATTAGCATGATTGCTGACCAGCAGGCCACAGGCATCTTCCTGTATCTTACTTATTCTAACCTTGGACTTAAACAGGCATGTACTGTCATGCCTGGTTTTTATTTTTTTATTTTTTTTTTAACTTGGGGGAATGGAGATTCAAACTCAGTTCCTCATGCTTGTGTGGCAAGCACATTACAATGGAGCCATCCCCCATCATGCCCTGGTACAAAACTTAAGAGCCTTAAAATACCCACAACTTATTTATGACAGTTTAGTCAGTAGTCCTCTTAGAATCTGATTTCTTCTCCCTGAGTCCCTGTCTCTGCCCAAAAGTTCGGCGTTCTACTTCCTGCCCAGCTATTGGCCGTCAGATTTGTATTAAAGCCAATCAGATACAATTCTATATTGCCTTAAGCAGTTGAGAAAGGAACAAATATTTACAAACTGTGAAACCAGTGGTGGATCATAGAAATAACAATACCAAGATCTAGCTACTATTGAGCTCTTTGCTGGTACAGAAATAATAATTGAATATACAGAGGCATACCTTCACACAATGTACCCCAACACCCCAGAAAATTATTTATGCTCTCAAAGAAGCAACATTATCCTGCCTTATCCAGAGTCTTCCTTACCATGAATATGGTGAAAAGCACACAAAAAGTTCCACAGCCCCAGAGTTCTCTCAGCTTACCTGACCGTAAATAAGCAAACTCAGAAACAATAGATTTGGCAACAGCTCAGATTACAAGCTTCTTCTTATATGTAGTCTATAGGACACTGCCCCCAGAGAACAAAAACCTAATAACAGAGTTAGTTTGCCTAAAACATCCTCTGATCATACATAGAAATGTTATAAAATTAATATAATATAAAAAATTGACGATCATAAGGAGACTGGCTCACATTGTTACAGTGAGGCCTTTTAACTGAAAAAACAAAGTTAAAACAAAGGTACAACAANGCAGNCNGCAGCCTGGGAGAGAGAGCTTTCAAACCTTTCGCTAGGCTCACAAGCTGTCCTTCAAGCACTGTGCATTGTTCAAGGACTGGGAACCTGCCTAGACTGACTCACAGGTTTTCCTATCTGTTTAATGTCTCACTTTCCAGAAGAACAGAATGTCACATGTCATACATGCTTACGTAGTCTAAAGTGATTGGAGAGTGATTACACCTTTTCTCTCTGTACTTGTGACACTTGTCCAGGGACAAAATGGTATGATCTGTATTTCTTTTAAAATCACAAGTTTGCCTCTTTTGTGGAATCTGTATAAATAAAGGAACGTCCTGGTGGCTAATCAGTCAGAGATGCAAGATTCTCCAGCCACAGTCTCTGACTCATTCATCCATCACCCCCCCCCCCCCCCCCGCCTGTTCCTTATCTCCTCTGCTGAGACCTGACTGGCTGGCTGCTAGACCCCCGCAGGGGTTCATCTGAGTGTTTGTCTCAGGTAGGACAAGTAGCATGGCCTAGTTTCTCCCTCTTTGCAGCTTCATCTTTCAGGTGGCCATTCAGACTTCAATACATTTCCACAGAAGCAAGAAAGGCTCTTATGTGCAAAGTGTATATATCAGACTTCTTACATCACTCCTGATAGTCCATCGGTTAAAACCAGTCACGGAGCCATGTTGAGAGTTAGTGACAGAGAGGACAACTCAAGAGTGGCTACTAAGGAATGAGATCCTTTTGGCGACATCAACAATAGCAAGCAAGTGGTGTGCAGAACTAGAGACAAGAGAGCCTGTTGTATTGAGGAACTGAAAGATCTACCGTGCTGCAGCTTGAAGGGGGAGGAAGGTAGCTGAGGCCTGATGCAGAAATGAATACCTGTTTAAACTGCCAGGGAATTCAAATGCAGCCAAGAGCAGGACAGAGAACAGAAGATACTGTGAGTAAGTTCTTCTCATCGTTAACTGTTGAATTAAAGATTAATATATGTGTATACAAAACCGATCTATTAAAAATTCGGCTGCTCACCTCTAATCCACGTTCTTCTTCTCTCACTGGTCAGCAATAGTTATTGAGCCCTGCATTGTGCTATCTATGTCTTTGTACTCAAGCACACACAAAGTATATACCTCCCCACCCATCATGCAACTTATGTGTCTGGGAAAAAGAAGACAAATACACAAACATGAGAGATCAGAACTGGGTCAGGTAGGTAGCCTTTCCACATCAGGGGCCATTCCACAGAGCAGAAACTGTGGTGAACAGGGCCACCAAGGGGTTGGGAAAGCAACTGAGAATGTGAGACACAAACAGGTTCTATTAGCAAAGGAAAGACTCCCCACCCACAAGCCGTAAACCCAGACTGGTTGGCTGGAGTCGGGGACTGCTGTGGTAACACTAAATCAGCACTGGGCAGAAAAAAATCCTACCCTGGTTCTCACCCTCTACAAGCAGGTGGTTTTCTTCCGCTCAGGAAATGGAAGTGTTTCTGTCCTTGAGATTCATGCAGTTTAGAGTTTGCGGAAGTCTTTTTGTTTGTTTGTCCCACTTTGTCTTAAAAAAAAAAAACAATTTATATTTTAAGGAAACCAATTAAACGTTTTATAATTGCAAGACAAAATACTTGACAAGCGAGCGACTGTCGAATTATTTGACGGCTGTTTGCATGTGGGAGAAACTGCGGTTCGTAGGCATGCACGAAGCCCACGTCCCCTGAAGGACGAGGAAGTGAGGTCTGCATTTAGTCAGCACACTAACCACAGAAGCCGAGGCTGACGACAGGTTTGATTTACAAAGTAAATGTAATTTTTGCAGTTAGGCTCAGCCTGTTGTTTTCTTAAAGGAGATACATTTTTGCTTCTCATTGTGTGAGAAACTCAACGTTTTTAAGAACCTTGGGACCCAAGCAGTAGCTTGAAAGTATATAAAAATGAATTCCTTTTGATCCCCCAAGTTACAAAAAAAAAAAAAAAAAAAAAAAAGTTCAGAATCAAAATGGTGCATGGCTGACGGAAGTCAAGTGTGTGTACAGCTCGCCTCTTTTCCATGAGTTTTTTTTTTTTTTTTTTTCATGTTTGTCTCTACATGACATCAGAGGACAGGGCTTCATACGGCTGAGGCACAGGCAATGACCCACTGCCAGGGATTAATAAAAGCATAACAGATTTATTAAATCGAATTTTTAAAGGTTTGTTACCTTATCTACAGGAATTAGTGTTGTGCCTGCTTGAATGGATGTGAAGAGGCCAGAAAAGGGTGCTGGATCCCCTGGAACTGCAGTCAGGAATAATTGTTATGTGGGTACTGGGCATCGAAACCTTTGGGAGAAAAATAACCCCAGGTGCCCCTAACCACTGAGCCACCTCTCCAGGCCCAAACCAACATTGTATGTAGCAGAGGAGCCTTGAGGCTGAAGACTGCAAAGACCTTGAAAAAGCCATTACTTTTGTAATCAGATTTGATGATGCCACTAGACACCAGACCGGCAAAAGTTATGTGCCAATGCATTAGACTCCAGTGGGGAATCCCAGCACGCTCCCTGCTCTGAATCTCCTGGGCATCTCTGGATAGCATCCCATCTCCTGGGGATGGGACAGGCTACTTTGGAAGCATCTCTTATTAGACAGAGTAGTTTAGAGAATTTCTTTATGATCAGCGATTATGCCTAAAGATAGAGGAAGACTATGGGAATGTTTTTAGACTGTAGGATGGCTTAGGGGTGAGGGAAGGGGTTCTGGTTTCAATGGCCAGGCTTGGGGACAGGAATTGCTGCTGCTCTGATTTACTGCGGGGGGCGGGGGCAGTGAGAGTGACAGCTGGGAAGGCAGGAGGTCGATGAAGCACCCCTCTGAGATGGCTCCTAAGGCCTTTTGAAATCCTTCAGTTCAACCTCAGCATCAGACCTCAGAGCCCCCATACCATGACGTGTTGTTTCCTGAGCCCAGATGTGAGCAATGGTTCATCCATATCACGGCGTTCTAGAATTTTCTCTGCACCATCTCATTGAGGTAGTATCACCTGACTCTGGAAATATGTTTGGGTTAAAATTTAGAGTTTTATATTACTTTATGCGTTTATGTGTTTTGCCTACATGAATGTCTGGGAACCACAGGTATGCCTGGTGCCCTCACAGGCTGCAAGAGGGCACTGGATTCCCTGGAACTGCAGTTGTAGATAGCCATAAGTTGCCATGTGAGGGCTGGGAATGAGCTCAAGTCCCCTGGAAGAGCAGGCAGTGTTCTTACCTATTGAGCTATCTCTCCAGACCCTAGAATTTTCTTAAAGTAAGGTCCAATCTTCAAACCAAACCAAAATAACCAATTAAACAAACTCCACATTCAAAATAAAGCAGTTTGACAGAAATCTTCTTTCCTGAGATGATAATACACAAAGCAAGGTATGTTATAAAATGTGGTCCTGAACTGGAATAACAATGACAAAAAAAAAATGAAAAAAATTACTGACACATAGCTCAAGCCATTGGCTTCTGTTCATCATAGGAAACCTGAAGGAACCTAGAACAAGCTTTGCTCCTGGGTTTCTGAACACAAAGTTATGCTTAAGTGCTAAGGCCACTCGTTCACCATTTGGCACTAGGATAAGGCAATCAAGGATGGTAGTTTTGTTTTAATTAACATTGCAGTTAGTTTGGTGTGACAGCATCTCTCTCTCTAGCTCTGGCTGTCCTTGAGCTTGTTTGTAAACCAGCCTGGCCTCAAACTCACAGAAATCCTTTCGCCTTTGCCTCTTGAATGCTGGGATTAAAGGTGTGTGCTACTACAAAGATGGGGTTTTTCAATCAGTGTTCATGCCCCCAGAGCTCTTTGTAATGTCAAAACGGGGTTCAGTGAGTTAAATAAACCATAGAATAAATGAACTGGGACTAGTTCGCCTAAAGATGACAATAAAGGATGATCCCCACCTACCTGCCCCGCTCACATCTTTTGGGACAGGTCTTGCTTTGCAAGACATTCTACAAGCTCTGACCACACCAGGTAAATATGGGTTGCGCACTTAGATAGATCTCCCTGTGGGAAATCAATGCTGGTCAAATTTCTGAGAGAGGCCGAACCATTCAGAAGTTTAGAGGATGGGAACTGACTCAAAAGGAAGCCCCGAGACTTGCCATAGTGCTGGCAAACTGAACAGGAAACAGAAATTCTGAGTCAGCGGCGGAAGTCGGTAAGTGAGTACCCAGAGGAAAACACGCAGCTGTGCAGACAAGCAGGCTGGGTCGCATGGCACGCTGCGCTGAGCAGCTTTCCTCCTCATCCAGCTAGCTAAGTAAAGAAGAGATGAACACTCGTCTCCCTGTAAACAGGCTATCCTTAACCACACCCGTCTGCAGCTCAACCTCATCTTGGGACGAATCATCCGCACAGAATGACTTCCTGTGTGTCTAAGACAGGACACTCGTAGGGACGGCCCCCAAAAGGGAGCTTTTTATTGAGATGACAGTTAAAAGTTTTGCTGGCCTCTCACTGAAGTCTTGATTCAGCAGCTAAAAATGCAGAAAGATCTAGAAGAAGTAGATGAAAGAAATATAAGGAAATTGGACGTTCAGAGGTAATCATCTCAGGGGACACTATCTTGGGGCTATCACTACTGAATGAGCAAAGATTTCTGGGAGATTCAATAGATAGACAAGGAAAAGAAGGAGAAGGAGAAGGAGAAGGAGAAGGAGAAGGAGAAGGAGAAGGAGAAGGAGAAGGAGAAGGAGAAGGAGAAGGAGAAGGAGAAGGA
>NC_034610.1:41384657-41394025 GCF_900095145.1 Mus pahari | reverse complement strand
GGAGAAGGAGAAGAAGAAGAAGAAGAAGAAGAAGAAGAAGAAGAAGAAGAAGAAGAAGAAGAAGAAGAAGAAGAAGAAGAAGAAGAAGAAGAAGAAGAATGAACCTAACTGAATGACTGCCCCAACAGAGCATACTGCCTAGAAAGAAAGAAAAAAAACAAAAACAAAAACAAAACAGAATAAACAAAGCAATTAAGTAAAACATGAATTACTCTTTTCCTAAAGAGCAAACTCTAACAACTGGAGTATGAAGTTTCACTGAAGGTAATGACACGGGAGCTGTTAAGGGCGTAGCCAGGGAATCAGTTGCTAATGTAACTTTAATAGGAGCAACCAAAAGAATCCTGAGAGATTGGCCCAGCATGGTAGTCATGAACATGCTAAGTGGTTGAATTCTGCATCAGTTTTAAATACAAAACAAGACTTTGTATCAGGGCTGGAGAGAGAGCTCAGTGGTTAAGGGCGCTGACTGCTCTTCCAGAGGTCCTGAGTTCAATTCCCAGCAACCACATGGTGGCTCACAACCATCTATAATGGCATCCGATGCCCTCTTCTGGTGTGTGTGAAGACAGCTGCACTGTACTCACATACATAAAAAAATACATCTTTTAAAAAATATTAAAATAAAAAGAAAAGACTTTGTATTGGATGTGGCATCCAAAAGGAAAAGAAGAATTGGACAAAACTCCAGCGTGTTTGAGATGAGGCCCCTTTATGTAGCCCTGGCTGACCTGCAACTTGCTATGTATATCAGACTAGCCTGGAATTCCCAGAAATCTGCCTGCATCTGCTTCCTGGGTGTGGAATAAAAGGCATGTGTCACCACGCCTGGCTGAAATTCCTTTTCTTCTTTTTCTTTCTTTCTCGCTTTTATTTTTAAGTAGAGAAGATTAGGAGGAACATAGTGGAGGGATATGTTTTAGACAGGTAAAGTTTTATAAGCCTGAGTTAAAAGGTCAGTAAGTAGTTGAATTATGACTCTAAAGTTGAATGAATAGTCTGGACTTAAAATATATCAATGTAAAAGTCTGCAGCATGTTAATGGAGTTCATATAGGTTAAAAGAAATCTGTTTCAATTCAGTTGAGCTGCTATAATGTGGCAACATAGCCTGGGAGACGGATAAACAATGGAATCAACTTCTCAGAAGTCTAAAAAGTTAGGTCAGTACCTGGTAAGGACCCGTTTCCTGAACATACCTTCTCACTGTTCTCCTATGTTAGCAGAAGACAGACAGCTCTCTCATATAGGTGCTGACCTGCCAAAGGACACCATTTCCATGACTCAATTGCCTCCAGAAAATCCAACTTCCAATGCCTCTCTCTTAGACATGCACTTTTAGGGCAGTTAAGAGAATATAGAAATGCTCAGAGCATTGGTGGTGTCTTAGTTAGGATTTCCTTTGCTGTGAAGAGACAACATGACCAAGGCAACTCTTTTAAAGGAGAACATTTAATTAGGTCTGGTTTAAAGGTTCAGAGGTTCAGTCCATTATCATCATGGCAAGAAGCAAAGTAGCATAAAGGCAGATGTAGTACTGGAAGCACTGAGAGTTCTACATCTTGTTCCAAAGGCAAACAGAAGAAGAGTAACTTCCAGGCAGCTAGGAGGGGGGTCTCAAAGTCCACATCCAACAGTGACACACTTCCTCCACATGGCAACACCTACTCCAAGGAGGAGTGCCACTCCCTGGGCCAAGCATATTCAAACTACCACAGGCAGGTCAACAACTCCCTTGCTTAGAACCCTGTATTAATTAAGACCCAACCCATGCTGGGGAAGGTTGCTTTGAACCCCAGCACTCAGGAGGCAGAGCCAGGCAAGTATTTGTGAGTCTAAAGACAGTCTGGTTTATATAGAGTATTACAGGCCAGTCGGAGATACATGGTGATATCTTGTCTCAAAAACAAAACAAAGAAAATTAAACAGAAGAAAAAAGAAAGAGGAAAAAGATCCAACTCATTAGACATGGCAGAAAAATGCAAATAACATTGTAAATAGAACACAAAGGAACGTGTCTCTACTAACTCATGGTTAGGTGGCTGTGAGCCAGCTGATGAATGTCTGTTACAGATTAGTCTTCGGAAAATAAGAACAATAAGGTCTCAGGATAGCAACATTTTAGGCAAGGAGAGCTGAGTTTGTAGGCCACAGTTGCACTTCAACAGAAATTGGCATAACTGTAAAAGCAATGGTTTGGTTCACTGTGGAAACAGTCTTTGTGGTTCCAGAACTTGTTGAAAAGCAAAAAACCTAAATGAATACTGAGTTGGTGCTGAAAACTGGTGATAATTAAGAAAATTCGTGATCTAATTTTAAACTCTAGAGTTTACGAATTCAAGCATGTGTGTCATGCATGTGTTTCAGGGGACACAGGGACTCACTAGCCAAAAGGTGTTATTTAGGCAACATTTTGTTGTTGCTGATGCTGCTGTTTTGTTTTGAGACCTGGTATCTTTCTGTGTAGCTTGAGCTGTCCTGGACCTCACTAGATGGACTGGGCTGGCCTCTGCCTGTGAAGTGCTGTGGTTAAAGGCATGTGCCACTGTGCCTGGCTTATTCGGGCAGGTTTTTTGTCTTTAAAGAGAAGGAAGTTAATACTAGGCACTACTGTGCAGGTAAAGAGTTAGCAATTTAGTATCATTTTAATTTAAAACCAAAGACACTAAACACTATATTCAACAATAGCTACAATGTATAAGATATTTTAAGTATAAAGAAAATACAACTACAATGTATAAGATATTTTAAGTNCTACAATGTATAAGATATTTTAAGTATAAAGAAAATACAACTACAATGTATAAGATATTTTAAGTGTAAAGAAAATACTTATAAAGTAATACATTGTTTTGACTTGTCACCCTTCTTCATATGCTATATATTGCTTAGCCTTTCTAAATCTATCCTGTCATTTCCCATTACGATTGGTAGCCCAATGCTTTAGGTAGACTTCAAACTAATGAGTTAGTGCAAAATACTTATTCATAAAGTTTTGTCTGTGTGCTGTGCCTTTCAAAGGGGAGAAAGGCATCCCAATAAATCCTAAACAAAGCTTTTACTTTGGTAAGCTTAAAAAATATTGTAGAGCAGGCTGGACCTAGGCCTCCCTGCATATATGTAGCAGATGTGCAGCTTGGTCATCATGTAGGTCTAGAACAACTGGAGCGGGGGCTGTCGCTAAAGGTGTTGCCTATACATTTCTCATGTCCTTCCAGCTGGGCTGCCTTGTCTGGCCTCAGTGGGAGAGATGTGCCTAGCCTCACAGAGACTTGATGTGGCAGTGTGTGGGGTATATCCAGGGGAAAACCCCACCCACTCAGAAGAGAAGGAGAGGGGGAGGGGGGAAGAACTGTGGAAAGGGAGTGGCCAGGAAAGGAACCATGAGAAGGATGTATAGTAAATATATTAAAAATAAATTAACTAAAATTAAAAAAAAAATCAATGTTGTAGAAATATTTACTCTTAATCAGGGTTTGTATCCCGCCTTTGACCATTCAGTTCCTGGATTAAACACACACACACACACACACACACACACACACACACACAACCTTTATATTTATAATAAGCCTAATCAGCACTAGAGCTGGGCAGATATCTACCCTCTATGCTTTTATATCTATAACCCTACATTCTAATTTGCTGTGTTCCATGTGGGCAGTTTTTCACTCATATTGGTCAGCCCTCATGGCCATAGTGTCTTCCCTTTTTCTTCCTCCATGATCCCTGCCAATACCCTGCTTATCTCCTGCCCAGCTATAGGCTGCTGGCATCTTTATTCACCAATCAGGGATAATTTGGGGGCAGAGGAGAGTTTACATAGTGCCACTTGGGTCTACATGTGGATTCTCTCATCCTTGGGGGGCCAGTATTTAGCATTACAATATGGAGCAAAAGACCAACCCTCAACAATAAAAGTGAAATATTATTTGTGAATTCATCATTTTAGCTATTAATTTATATAAATTTATATTTGTGTATATCAATATCCATCCATTTTAATGTTGTTTCACGGACAGCAAATACACTCATTTTGTTTACCCGAGAAAGTTACAACTTTTCCTTGAGTTTTAAAGGGTAATTTTGACAGCTTACAAAACTGTAAGTTGGCAAGCATTTTCTTAATCATACTAAAAGTGTTTTCTCTACCCCTTGGAAATAATGTGTGATAATAATTGGGGTTTTTCTTTTACATCTTTATCTTGGTTTTAAGTAGTTTTGCTGCAATGTGCAGATGTGTTAGGGTTTTATAGAGACAGTCAGTCTTTGGCTTAATGGTTTATACCACTTTGGAATGCTGCCAGCCAGCACTTTTTCAAGCACTACTACCCTCCACTCCCTCCTTCTCTCCTTCATTTCTTCCGGGGCTCTAGTTATCACACATGCAAGAACTTTGTACCCCTTACTGCAATCGCTTGTTCATTTGTGTTTTCCGTCTTTTTTAGCTTCTACCGTTCAGTCAGCAGCTCAAGAAGCTTGTGCCCTGCTGCTAAGCTCACTGGTGAAATTAATTTTCTTTGTATCTTCAACCCTAATTTCCAAGGGACTGCTTTATACATTTCAGATTTTAAAAATCTATCACTCTAGAGCGTCGTCTGGTAACTCCAATGCATAAATCATTATATTTGTATTGCTTTTGGCTTTTCCCTACTTCCTGGGGTGCCTGGTAATTTTCCACTACACATCAGTTATTCGTATGATGAATTAAAGGACTTCAGATGATATCTTCCTTAGGAAGCAGGTTTGGTCATTGAAAGGTAAGAGGAGTTACATGCCATCCAATCCAGGATTAAAATCACCTTGTGCAACACACAAGGTTCTTGGATAGTGAAACTAGTTTTTAAATCTTTCAAGCAGTGTGAAACTACTGGAAGTTTTGTGGCTTTGTCTTCTGACTTCTGAGCTTTCACTTTCTGTGTTATTGTGTATATTTTTTTGCACTGTTAGCAGAAAAATCATCTTGAGGGACAAAGCTGAAGGGACAAACTCTGTTTCTGTACTGAATCCTGGTTCCTAAATGCCTGCCTCGCAGTAATATTGAAATTGCAGTAAATAATGACATTGGTAGCCTGTGTCTACCCAACTGCAAGTTAGGGGGCATCAGGAAGTTCCAACCCTTCCCTACTTCATTAAGGGACATCAGAAAGTTCCCCACAGCTGTCCTCACACCCTATGAAGTCATGGAGTGACTTTAGGGAACTGGGTGACAAATCCACCAGTAAAGAACATTGGCTCACGTCAATGCAATTCTCTGGCTTTCAGGATTTGTCCCATCAACTGTAACAGTCTTAGTTGTTTTCTGAAGCTGTGTTCTTTTCTTAAAAAAGAATACTGAGCTGGGTCTAGTGAGATAGCACAGAAGTAAAAAATAACTGCTTCCAATGATGGACTAAATTTAATCCTGGGACCCACATGGTAGGAGAGAACCAACTCCCCCAAGTTGTCCATTGATCTCCACGTGCACACTGTGGCACTTAGGCACCCACTTGCTCATGAGCGTGTGCATACACACACACACACACACACACACACACACACACACTCAAAAATAAATAAACATAAAACAATTTTAAAAATACATGTATACTAGACCAGATTTTTCTCACCATTGTTTTTGTTCTAAAGAAAAATGCATTCAATGACACTTGCTGTACCATTAAGCGGACTGATCAGGACTATCACAGTAGATGTAGGAGCTACTACATAGGGTCTTGTCATCAGACATGGGACTTAAAATCAAATCTAAGGTGGATGAATAGAAAGTTATGGTCAAGGAGCCAGGCAGGAATCTGCGGTTAAAAAAATCTGCTGAGAGAAAACACCAAGGGCTGGGAAAGTTCTGGTTGAATAGGACCCTCACTAAAGATAGCCTGGAGTCATCTGATGTCACCTGGTGGGGAACGGAAAGATAAGCAGCTACCACATATCCTGGTGGTCAGACGTTGGATATTAAGGGTGAAGGGCATCAGCCAACTAATTAGCAGAGTTCTTTGCTAAAATTAGATTTTACAAGAAAACGTACAGATGAGCCTGAGAAAGCTCAGGACCCTGACGAAGGTTCAATCAAGCAAAGAACTTTTTCCTCTAGTCAATGGACAGGAGTTAGTTTACGATAACTTATGGTGAAATGGCTAAAAGAGATATTTTTGTCTTTTTAAATACTTTATATCATTTCACTTATTATTTAAACTTAATTTAAATTTGTTAAATTTATTACATTGTATAATTAAACCCATACATTTCATTATATTTAACTTTATAATGTTTCTATTTCTTTTTAGCTTATAGTCAAGCTCAGAATCTAGATTCTTTTTGTAAATTCCATGTCCAAAATAACTCCCTTGGAAACTCTCTTGATTTAGTGGCTTATTTCTAAAATTTCAACAAAATAATTATGACTTTTAGTAAGTTTATCACATACATTTTATTCAGCTTACATTATTTTTTTCTATTGAGTTTTATTTTCCTGGAGAAATGTAAGCCCTGAATATCTACCCTTTCCTTTCACAACATCATAACATATTCTACTTTTACAGATAATCCGAGGCTAGGAGTCTTCTAGGATGCTATAACATTCTATTTGTATGAAATTAATATTCAGTTGTTTATTACCTCTTTCATATGAGTAGTCTCAGTAAGATGTGTAACAAATAACTACACAGAGCTGGATCTTTTCTTAAAAACCTACTGACTTCCTAAATTTTTCCTCAAACTTGAAGACCATTTATGTCAGTAAAAAGTATGGGGAAATTACTTAGCATTGTGTGAGGCAGAAAGTGCTGTAATGCCTAAAAATCTCATTTCTTCAAAGAAAGACTTATAAATGGGCAGTAGTGCTGCCTGCCGCCGAGGTGACTTAAATACAATACTGACGCTCTGCTGGGATCCAGAATTTACTCTCCAGCATGCAGGGGTCTGGGCATTTTAACCAGGAGTTCACCGAATGCTGAAGGGAGAGAGAGGATTGACTTCTCTTTCTTTAGCTCCTCCAGTCACCTCCTTTTCTTCTTAATTGTTTCAATTTCCATTTTTATTCTTTATTTTAAAATGTTTGTAAATGAAATAAAATTACATCATGTCTCTCCTCTCCCTTGCCCCCTCCAGCATCTTCCTGCTATCTTTCCTCTAACCTCATGTCCCCTCTAACCTCATGTCCCCTCTAACCTCATGTCCCCTCTAACCTCATGTCCCCTCTATCCTCATGTCCCCGCTAACCTCATGTCCCCTCTAATCTCATGTCCCTTCTAACCTCATGTCCCCTCTAATCTCATGTTCCGGCTAACCTCATGTCCCCTTCTTTCAAGTTACTAGCCTTTTTTCTCTTATTATATTTGTATAAATAATCTCTCAATCTCTCTCTCTCTCTCTCTCTCTCTCTCTCTCTCTCTCTCTCTCTCTCTCTCGTGTGTGTGTGTGTGTGTGTGAATATGAATACAATCTGCTGGGTCCATTTTGTTGCTTGTGTATATATGGATGGGTTCAAGGCTGACCACCCTGCATTGGATAACCAATCAGAGGGCTTATCCCTGGAAGAGAGTAATTCTGCTTCCTCCTGCAATCAACAGTTACTTGCAGTGGCTTGTCTAGGGGTGGCACCCTGTGAAATTCCCTGCTTCCATATTAACACATCCATTGAATTGCTGTTGTTCCAGTCTCATTCATGCAGCCATTTCCACGAGAGATGATTTCGCAACAGATTTCCTGGTATTCTGGCATTTACAATCTTCCTGACATCTCTTCCATAACATTCCCTGAGCCAAAGATGCAGGGATATGTAGATATATGCACTGGGACTGAGCTTCCCACAATCCATCCACCTCTGCATTGCATCCAGTTGGGGGTTTTCTGTGGTGGCCTCCATTGGCTATAGAGAGGCATCTTTGATGAGGGTGGCAGACAGCCTTATGTCTGGGTACAAGGATAAGATTTAGAATGTAGTAAAGAATTATGCTGGCCTAGCAAAGAAGCCATAGTAGATTCTTTGCTGAGACCCATGACCTAAGTGGCCCTGAGAAGGTTTTCAGGACTGGGCATGATTTCCCTCCTGTCGAGTGGCTTTTTGCACCTCTAAAATATCTTGCCATGGTGTTAACTGTCATGGGTCATAGGTGCTGAAGCTGATGGACGTGTTTAATTGTGTCCCTCCCTTAGCAGTCAGTGTACATAGTACTTTCTGGAACTATAGATGCTAGACCACGGGAAAGACGCTATCAGGTCATTTGAATTGTGTGTCCTAAGTGTGTGGTGTCTTCAGTAACAGGGACCCACCATCAACCCCTGAGAAGCAGCCAAGGGCTATGTTGATAATCTATATTGTTTTGGGCATCACTTGGATTACCCAATCATTGGAAAGGGGGTTTCTTGTGGCTGGTACTGGAGTTTTTGTTAATCTAATGGTTCTTACGGTGACTCCTTTATATAGAAATGTCTCTTTTTTTCCCCATAGGAAAATGTATCTCTTACTCACAGAAGTGTATCTTGATTCTAAACCATCTAAACAATGACACCCAAACACAATAGGGTAGTGTCAATAATCTTGAATTATTCAGAATAGATGGATAGGTATATAGACAGGCATACATACAGACATATTTTTACAAGGGGTGTTTCTATATAACTTAGGTTAGCCTTAACTAATAGTCTCAAGTAGTCTTCCTGCCTCAGCTTGTTGAATAATTGGGCATACAGACCCACGCCATCTCAACCAACTTGGATTCTTCCCTTTACTTACAACATGTGTTACAAAGTCCATGGTTACATACTTCAGAAATGCATGTGCTAAAACCTGAGACTGAATCAGACTGTGGGTTGACAGGATGAACGCTGTGCTTCTAGAAGAACATAATGAGGTCTAGCGTTCACTTTCTCTGACATGTAAGAGCCTAAGAAAAAGAGTCATCTATAAAACGCGAAGAAGTCTCTCCCCAAGAGTCTGGCAATGCTGGCCTCATGACCTTAGAACCCCTAAGAAGTCAGATAAATAAATATATGTGGCTTAAGTCAAGGATTGTGGTACTTTGCAAGCCTATCACTGTGGAAAGCGGGTGTGGCCAAGCCCCATGATCCCTGTTTACCAAGAACCTGGGCCTGCGCACTTGTAAGATCCTGTGCTGCCCGCCTGATGAGTCACTGGCCTATCACCACACACCCTGCCTGCATGCACGGCTCCTGTTCAGAGCGTGCTGAATGGTGATTGGATCCAGGAGAGGGGGGAGGGATAAGAGGCAGAGGACTGATGAAAAGCAAAAACAGGATGAGCTCGAGATAAAGATAAAGACGAAAGTTGTTGGAGAAACCTTCCTTGGCGTTCCTGTCATTCTCCCCCTCGCCCCCCCCACCCCCACCCCCCACCCCTCCTCCATTCCC
>NC_034610.1:41310935-41384287 GCF_900095145.1 Mus pahari | reverse complement strand
GGGGGTTGCTGGTGAGCTGGCCCAAAGGGCATGGGAGTGTGGGAGCCAGCTCAGATACCTCTCAGGCCCAGATCCAGTGCTTTGAATTGGCCCAGCTCAACATCCAGGCCCACTGATGACCTGCTGGAGCGCATGCAGCGGGGAGCCCTACAGATCTAAAACCACAGGATCTCCATGACACAGGGCAACAAAATATCCAAGAGGAGTCCCAGTGAAGAGCCAGTATTGATAGAGTAGCAAATGGAAGCCAAAGGCCTGGGACCAGAGCAAGGAGTCACTGCAATGAACATTTGCAAGTAGGGAAGTGTGGAGGAAAGGGTGTACTGTGGGACACACTGTGTCGCACTACAGCTTCCAAGAGTTTTTTTTTTCCCCCCTCAGAGGGGAGGTTGCAAAGGTGGAGGGCGAGTATGCATGGAGTGGGATTGGGGTACATGATGTAAAATTCACAAAGAACCAATAAAAAGTCAAAAATAAAAAATCAGAATCCAGTCTGTCAGCATCTCTGGTGTTAGGTCTAAACCCCAAGACAAGCTAGGTTAACTGAGGTGACTAACATATCAAAGTATACCATCAGGTTCTCCCAGCATCCCCTATTCCCCACCTATTTCAGGGTACCCTACCTCCTCCCCTAAACTTCTCCAGCCCAGGGCCTGGCTTGCCCTCCCCACCCACCTCCTCGCCTATTTAATCCAGCCATTTTGGTTGCCCAGTAATTTTGTTTGTTTGTTTTTGTTTTACATTTCTCCTCTTGTTCTGCATCTCCCCTCTCCCTTCCCTCCTCTCCTTACCTCAGCATCATCTGGCCGTTCACTGTGGACTCTTTCAAATGCCCCACCTCTGTCAAGGCTCTTCTTTTGATCTACAAACCCCTCCTCCTCTATGAGACCTAGGGGCAGTCATGTTCTTGCTTTTTATTTATTCTTTTTTTTTCTGTTCACCTGGTGACATAAAGCACAGTCCAGACAAATGGATAGCAGGTGGCCAACCCCTCCGCGGGCTGGAAACCTTACCAAGTTTACTCCAGTTTCAGGACAATCCATGATTATTTCTTCAGTCACGATGTACTAGTACTTATATATAAATAGAAGAGGATTTAACAACTGTATGACATTAAAATAGAATAATGTTTTACAGTCAATAACAATAATATTGAAAGTCCTTTTCAATAATTAAAACAAGGGGATCTTGGAGTTCAGTGACAATCCAACCAGGCTAAAAAAGGTGGGGGGGGGGGCAAGCTTCTAAGAGAGAAGCATTGTCTCAAAGCAGAGAGCAGTGGAGGAAATTAAGCAATATCTTGCTTTATCCTTTACATACATAGGTACAGATACTCGTGCACTGACATGCATGTAACACACATACGCACATGCGCACACACACACACACACACACACACACACACACATGTTGCTGGGTGTTCTGACTGTTATATCCAAGTTGCAGGAACCCCAAAGACTACCTAGGAGCCAATTTTAATGCCATCACATAAGGGTCTTTATTAAGAGCTCTCAATCAAGGACTCTCACCATCACCACCTAGTTGGAGTGGGAGCCCCTAATCTAGGGGTGCAGGGTATTTATTGTGCTTACAGCAAGCTTGGGGAATTTTCATATGGTCAGCAAGTTAATATTTTTAAAACTGCATTTCTGGCTTAATCTGCAGGAACCAAACACAGGGGGCAGAAACATCTGACACACAGGATGGCTAGGTTATCTTTTGTCTGCAGGATGTCTTAGGTTATCTCTGTGTACCTTGACCCTGCCTTTGTAGCCTGACTGGCTGTTGCTAAGGGGGGGTGGGGGAGTGCCATTGGATGTTTGCTCAAGTGGACTTTGTGATTTTTCTTCCTGGAATTGGAGTTTGGCCCCTGGTCTCACACAAAAATGAAATGGAGTTTCTTCAAGAACAAGAGCTGGTTGGGCTTTACCCTGACATCTTCATAACTGGGAAAAGAGGTGGACTGTGTATGCTCACAGGCCAGGACTCACTTCTGGTGAAATGAATCATGGGAAAAGGAATTTAAGTTTAGGGTAAATAGCTTCTGACTCAAGACAGCTCTGGGCGTGATGGCAGCAACTGAATGCAAATAACTCAGTCTGAGAGCCTTAAGCACGCCGTGCCATGGTAAAGATGGTTCTGTGAAAAGGAGTATGCCTCTAATGAAGGATGCTCTTCGTCTAGGGAAGTTGTCATTTCTCTAGGTCTGGTTAGGGCAGGCCAAGTGGAAAGCCTGGACCCAAGGACAAGAGGGCCAGGGACCCAGCTGCTTGTCTTCTGCCTGGACTGCCCTGCAGATGGCAGCACCACAGATGGCTTCATGAGCTCCAAGGATGATCAGAGTTTGACCTTGGACTGACTCCCAGTTAAGGTCAAACAGAGGTCAATAAACTAACAGGAAGTATTCTTTGGTTAGTAGATCTGTAAAACTTCCTATTTAGGCTGCGAACTTACAATTTCAGCCTTAACATGTATCAAATATTCATGTCTTTTATAAAAAGCCTCCTATTTTACACTGAGTAAAATTTTATAACAAAAATTTTCTCTACAGATTACAAGGTGTGTAACACCTGCTTGTTATTGTTGATGTCGCCAAATGAATCTCATTCCCTAGCATCTGCTCTTGAGTTGTCCTCTCTGTCACTAACTCTCAACATGGCTCCGTGATTGGTTTTAACCGATGGACTATCAAGGAGTGATGTAAGAAGTCTGATATATACACTTAGCACATAAGAGCCTTTCTTGCTTCTGTGGACATGTATTGACGTTTGAATGGCCACCTGAAAGATGAAGCTGTAAAGAGGGAGAAACTCGGCCATGTTACTTGTCCTACCTGAGACAAACACTCAGATGAACCCCTGCGGGGGTCTAGCAGTCAGCCAGACAGGTCTCAGCAGAGGAGATAAGGAACAGGCAGAGGGGGGGTGATGGATGAATGAGTCAGAGACTGTGGCTGGAGAATCTTGCATCTCTGACTGACTAGCTACCAGGACATTCCTTTATTTATACAGATTCCACAAAAGAGGCAAACTTGTGATTTTAAAAGAAATACAGATCATACCATTTTGTCCCTGGACAAGTGTCACAAGTACAGAGAGAAAAGGTGTAATCACTCTCCAATCACTTTAGACTACGTAAGCATGTATGACATGTGACATTCTGTTCTTCTGGAAAGTGAGACATTAAACAGATAGGAAAACCTGTGAGTCAGTCTAGGCAGGTTCCCAGTCCTTGAACAATGCACAGTGCTTGAAGGACAGCTTGTGAGCCTAGCGAAAGGTTTGAAAGCTCTCTCTCCCAGGCTGCNGNCTGCNTTGTTGTACCTTTGTTTTAACTTTGTTTTTTCAGTTAAAAGGCCTCACTGTAACAATGTGAGCCAGTCTCCTTATGATCGTCAATTTTTTATATTATATTAATTTTATAACATTTCTATGTATGATCAGAGGATGTTTTAGGCAAACTAACTCTGTTATTAGGTTTTTGTTCTCTGGGGGCAGTGTCCTATAGACTACATATAAGAAGAAGCTTGTAATCTGAGCTGTTGCCAAATCTATTGTTTCTGAGTTTGCTTATTTACGGTCAGGTAAGCTGAGAGAACTCTGGGGCTGTGGAACTTTTTGTGTGCTTTTCACAATATTCATATTATTATACATTCAATAATAATTGAATACATTCAATTATTATTTCTGTATCAGCAAAGAGCTAAATAGTAGCTAGATCTTGGTATTGTTATTTCTATGGTCCACCACTGGTTTCACAGTTTGTAAATATTTGTTCCTTTCTCAATTGCTTAAGGCAATAGAGAATTGTATCTGATTGGTTTTAATGCAAATCCGACAGCCAATAGCTGGGCAGGAAGTAGAATGCCGAACTTTTGGGCAGAGATAGGGACTCAGGGAGAAGAAATCAGATTCTAAGAGGACTACTGACTAAACTGCCATAAATAAGTTGTGGGTGTTTTAAGGCTCTTAAGTTTTGTACCAGGGTGTGATGGGGGATGGCTCCATTGGTAATGTGTATGCCACACAAGCGTGAGGAACTGAGATTGAATCTCCATCCCCCAAATTAAAAAATAAATAAATAAATAAATAAAAGCCAGGCATGACAGTACATGCCTGTTTAAGTCCAAGGTTAGAATAAGTAAGATACAGGAAGATGCCCGTGGCCTGCTGGTCAGCAAGCATGCCAATTTGGGGGGGGGGGGGATCCAGATTCAGTGAGTGATTCTGTACCAAAAACGCAAGGTGGAGAGCAAAAGAGTTAGACATCAATTTCTGGCTTCCATAAGCACATATGTATGTTTCAGGAGTTACCCTGCATCAGATGATGGATAAAATTATTGTGTGACATGAGTATTATGTTCTGTGTTGCAAAAAATGAGAAAAATTTGGGAGGCTGAGGCAGATCACTACGAGTTTAAGGCCACCCTGGTCTGCATAGCAAGCTCTAGGTCAGTCAAGGCTATGTAGTGAGACCGTGGGTGAGCCAAGGCTATGTAGTGAGACCCTGGGCTAGCCAAGGCTATGCAGTAAGACCCTGTTAGTCAAAAACTAACTACAAAATGAATAGAGCATTTTAAGAATGGTCTAAGGCTGCTTTAGAAAAACCTAGAAAGTCAAGATAGTTGTCTCATGGAAGAGAATATTATTTCCTGTGGGGTGACTGGGAAAGCACAGGCTCTCTTCCACAGGGTAGCACGGATGAAGATTACAATCTTTGTTCCTTCAGTCAGATTCACAACAATTCACAGACTTAAAATATTGAGCCCTAGTAACCGTCCATGGGCTTCTCACTCAGCCCGTCTTGATTGATAGTTTTATCTATGTTTGGATAAAGATGTGGAAGTTTATCAACAGCTCAGGATTTAAAATACTGAGTGCTGAATCATGATTCCAAAATGTTCCAGTCGTTTGGAAAAATGGTCCAAATCCATCATTTTAAAACAAGCACAAGCTAAATCCTTAGGCTTGCAATACAGACTTGGAGAATCATGGCTTACAAGTCTGGCACTGTAAAACAACGTGGAGCACATATGTACTCTCAGATACTCATGGGGCTGACATGGAAAAACATGAGTTGAGGCTAGGGTGGCTAACACAGTGAAAATACATCTCAAAGAAAAGGAGGACAAGAAAAGAGGAGGAGGAGGAAGGGAAGGAGGAGGGGATGGAGGACGGAGGAGGGGAAGGAGGAGAGCAAGAATGACCACCAATACTTAAAAAAAAAAAAATCTAAAGTAGTATGCTAGCTAGGTGGCTCAGCGGATAAAAGAGCTGGACACACAAGGCTGAGGACCGGAGTTTGATTCCAGGAGCCCATGTTAAAAAAAAGCTGGACCCAGCACCATGCATCTGGAATCCCAGTAGCTCTGTGTCAAGATGGAAAGCAGAGACAGGAGCATCAAACAGAAGCGTACAGGCCAGCCATCTTGGAGTAGAGAGAGTGACAGAGATGAGAAAAGAGGCCCTCTTTCCAAAAGGCCGATGGGAGAACAGATTCCTGAAAGCAGTCTCTGACCACAATAACATCATTCACACTTACACATGGAAACACGCACTCACACACACTCACACACACACATACACACACACTCTCACACACACACTAACACGCACACACTCACTCACAAACACATACACACGCACACATGCGCACACACACACACAGAAGCAAAAATAAAATGAAAAGTTCTACACAAGGACAGCATGAAACAAAGCCTGAGAGCCTGAGGTGGTTGCAAGTACAGCGGGAGCTAAGAACACGATTGTGTTTCCAGCCCCCATGATACCAGCTCAGCTGCAGTGGGAATACCCTGCCCTGAGAATTATATTAATTTTATAACATATATATATATATATATATATATATATATATATATATATATATATATGTCAGAGGTTGTTTTAGGCAAACTAACTCTGTCATTAGGTTTTTGTTCTCTGGGGGCAATGCCCTATAGACTACATATAGGGGGAAGCTGAACGTTCTACATCTTCATTCTCAGAGAGCAGAATGGGACAGTCTTCCACAGGCAGCCAGGACAATGCTTTCTTCTGAATTGGGTGGGATTTGAGTATAGGACGTGAAAGCCCACCCCCACAGTGATGCACTTCCTCCAACAAGGCCNCACCCACTCCAACAAGGCCACACCCACTCCAACAAGGCCACACCTCCTAATAGTGCTGTTTCCCATGGGCCAAGCATATTCAAACCACCACACTTACTGTAATTTTTAGATTAAACTTCATCATTGGTCTCTGTGTAGGGAAGAAACGGGGTTGTGGGGTGTAGTACTATTGCAAGTTTCAACCCCCCCACTGGCTGTTCTGGATGTCTCTCCTGACCATGAGGTAGGACTTCTGCATTTGCTTTACCCCCTCATGTTGAAAGAGCTAAAATGTGTACAACTTCTAAAAGAGTATACAGACAATTCTATCCAAATGCCACTGTTACCTGTTTTTAATTCTGTCAGAATATTGTATGCTGGCAGGGATAGAATTCAAAGGCTGGCTTCTACATTAAGGAACTTCTTGAGGAAAGAAATCCAGTAAAGCTGTTTAATGAACAGCTACATAACTGACATTTACCAAATTACTTCCATAGACTGGAAAGAAAAAAGGAGCTCCATAGGTAGGTGGTTGTGCTTGGATTTTCCTTCCCCTCTACCAAACTGAGGAACCGAATCCTGAATATGAAATCTTTTCTAGACTCTTAAAGGAAAAGACTTGTCACCTGATATATACTATGGTAGCTTCTCAGCATAAGACTGACTGCACTCTAACCCTATCTGTGGAGACGGTTACTGAGGTACCGATGAGAGAGAATGGTTGACTGCAGCTGAAGCTTTTTCTTGTTCCTAAGTGCTCCTCTAAACAAATGGTTTTAGGGCCATTTTGAAAGGATGCTACAGGGGAAACATTGTTTCTTGATGCCCTGTCCCTCTGGAAATGACTAATGGACACCATCATTTAGCTGTAAATATTTACCTATATGCTAAATTATTGGAAAATAAGATTGCTGGGGCTGAGAGATGGCTCAATGGTTAAGAGCACTAACTGCTCTTTCAGAGGTCCTGAGTTCAATCCCCAGCAGACACATGGTAGCTTACGACTATGTGTAATGAGATCTGAAGCCCTCTTCTGGTGTGTGAAGACAACAACAATGAACTCATATAAATAAAATAAATAATTCTTAAAAGAAAGAAAGAAAGAGAGAGAGAGAGAGAGAGAGAGAAAGGAAAGAGAGAGGGAGAGGGAGGGGAAAACAGAGATAGGAGAGAGAGAAGAGAGAGAAGAGAGAGAGAGAGAGAGAGAGAGAGAGAGAGAGAGAGAGAGAGAGAGAGAATATTGCCTGGGGGAAGCAGGGTAATTCGCCATTACAAGATGGCACCGGCTTCCTGCGTACTTTACAAGCAAAGTGCGCATGTGCATTCGGGTATCTGCCTTTGTTTTTTTTTCTTTTTTAAATCATTTTATTCATTTAAAACTCTGCCTTTGTATTTGTTCTTGATGCAGTAAAGACATCCAGTAATAGACCTAGTTGTAAGAAGTTTACTTCAAAAATGTCACAGGCTCTATTCCCAGGCTCTGCACTAGGGCCATATCACGTTCAGAGGTATTTTCAAATTCTTCAGGGATAGATTCGATTTCTGTAGCTTCCTGAAAATTCTTGGGTTTCACATGCACACTCTCTCAGTTGGGTCAATGTGCTCATCCATTCCTCTAACCAATCACCGTAGCTGTTGCTGACAGTGTGAAAGATGCTGCTGAAATCAGCACATTAGCTTACGGCTTACTACTGAATCAAGTGAGTTCAGACTTCAGAGGACCAGGAATGGAACTCTGGTTGTTTACCCAGTGTAAAATTTGAATTCTGTTGTCATTGGCCAAGAGGGTCCCATGGAACCCTGCAAATAGCACAAGCTACTGCCAAGGCTATTGGTTGTTCTCCACAACCTGATGGTAAGGTTCTATTGAAGACAACACTTACTCATTTCATTGAACATAGAAAAGTCAAATTGGAGCCTAACTTCACTCTATTGGCTAGCATTCCTTGTATGGGAAGATGCCCTGTATACTGTCAGAGGAGAAAAGTATTCATCAATATCACCCAGATACAAACCCTGTGACTTGCCTACCAGATATATTGACGTTATAGTGGCACAGTGGCTACAGGAGTAACCAACCACTTTTTAAAATTGGATTTAAGTTCCACTCTGTGAGATGGAGTTCATACCTAGACTAATAAGGAAAAGAACCTGAGACTAGATAGGCCGTGAGCCCAGAGGTAGACCTAATGTTATTATCCTGATAAGAAAACATAAATAAATAAATAAATAAATAAAACTCTAATGACATTCTGCTATGTTCATAAATTAGTCCCTTGCTCAACCCTTATCAGAGAAACTTCTTGCAGTAGATGGGAACTACCACAGAGACCCACAACTGTTCAATATGCAGAGAGTGACAGACTTGGGAGCATTCAGTCCTAAATGAGATTCTTATCAAAATCCATCTAACAAAGCTCATAGCTTTATATGGAAAAGGAGGTAAAAAGATTGTAAGAGTCTGAGCGTTGGGCGACACCTGGACAAAACAGGACGGATGTGCACACGAACCCACAGAGTTTGCTGCAGTATATACAAGGCTTGCACAGGTTCTAGGCAGAATTAGAGGGGGAAGTGGACATGGTATCCCCCCATTAACCAAGAATCTATCTGTAACCAATACCCACTGGCAAAAGGAAAATCAGTTTTCTCCAAGGAAGTGACTCTGGGTATATCAACCCCACCCCAGAGCAGAGCCCATGCTGGCATTTTTGGTGGACTTTTTTTGTTTTGCCTGTTTTTTTTTTTCTTTTCTTTTCTTGGTCTTTTGTTTTTGTGAGATACTTTGTTGTTGTTGCTGTTTTTATTTCTAGTAATTTCTTTTTGTTACTTTGGAGAGACACACACAGAGAGAGAGAGAGAGAGAGAGAGAGAGAGAGAGAGAGAGAGAGAGAGAGAGAGGGAGAGAGAGAGAGAGAGAAAATAAAGTTGTGTGGGTAGAGAGTTGAGAGGATCTGGGAGAAATTGGGGGGAAGGGAACATGATCATAACAAAGTATATGAGAAACTTAATAAAAAATTAAAACATGGAAAAATTAGAACTCATTAACATCACAAAGGGGAGTGGAGAATTGCAGGGGTGTAGTCGGTCAGAGGATTGCAGGGGTGTAGTCGGTCAGCTGTGGTGCATCTAAAAGGGATGCTTTCTCTGGCAAGAAAGAACGTGTATCCACTTAGAAACAGAACACAAATGTTCCCATGGTAGGGTTTAAAAACCTGTGACTCCGTAGGCCTCTTTATGAAATCCTTCTTTTTAATCTAGAACTTCAGGAATGAAGGACGTGAAGATGAACTGAGGTATTTGATGCTGTTGTGTCACTGACATGGATTAAACTCTGTTCCTCAATTCCTGTGTGAAGCCAGAGCCCTAAGGTGATAACATTTGGAGAGGGGATTTTAATAGGTTTAGATGTGGCCCTGAGATAAATCCCTTCTTGATGAGTTTAGAGGGAAGTGTGGGGGGGCAGGAAGAAGAAGTTGACTAAGTTAGGTTGATCGTATCTAGGTACTGAATGTATGAACACTTTGTCCTTGGACATTCCTGGTCCCAGAACAGTAGGAAACAGACATCTTTAGTTTAAGACACCTACTTTGTGTTTTATTACAGTATCCTGAGCAGCATAATTAAATCTTACAGAGAAATGAATGGTTCAAAAAGCTAATCTTAACAGCTCAACTATTTTGGGAGAGTACAAGGAGTTATTCTGGAGAAAGGTCGCCAAGAGCTTTTGTGAGAATAGCTTTCAGCTGTGAAATAACCCTTCAGCTGTCCGCACCTATCTGCCCAGCCCTGCTGCGGGACCTGTTTCTTTTGAGCAGATTTCTTGACTTTGGAAATATATGCAGCACACGTCTTGGAAATAGAATCGTTTAGTCACATACTTCATGCAGAAGTTAGAAGTCTTGCATACAACTCAGTCATTGTTGTCAACCATGTCTTTATCTTAAGTCACTGATGAAGACAGAAATGAGAACGTGTGTTTTTATTAGCAAGTTTGTAGCACGATGCATTTGTTTCACAGGCTGGATTTCCCTGTGGTTTCCCCTCCTCCCATCTTCAGTTTCAAGACTCCAGGTAACAAGGATAGAATGAATCACACAGTCCAATTAGGGGATTCTGCATGAGCTCAAAAAGGAAAGCTCTACTTTAGAAAAATAGTTTAATTCTAAATCTTGTGTGAAGAAATGCCTCATGTGGATCTTAGCTGGGAACCTGCTCTAAATATGCGGGGGACAGTCCCCGTGGCTTGGACTGTGCTTGTCCCGAGAGTTTCAATTTAATCGTGGAAAAGGTTTGACTTTTTTGAAAACAGCAAGAAAATCAATTATCAGGGTTTCAATTTTCTCTGGGCAATTTTGCCACTTCAGCAGGCCCAGGAGAGAAACGGCCTATAATTTTGTTATGCTGAGAAACCTGGCGAACTACCTAATCGTCTTACTAAGAGGAAAGAAATCCCTTTGGTGGCATCTGTAGGAAGTTATGTGGGAATCATTTGGAGCCGTGGCAAAGAGGCGTTTGTCCCTGGGGAAGTCTGTGGGGACTTTCTGGGGACCCAGAGGTGTCAGAATATTATTACTCCTTGGACAGATTCGTCAGACTCACTGTTTCATTTAAACCTTTGCCAAATGTGACTCGTGTTTCACCCAACAGACCTCTCCAAGGCCTCCCCGTCTTCACAAAACCAACACCAAAACCACCCGATGGTTTTTTTTTTCTTCGCTGTGATGAGGAAATCTGTCTCAAATGAAAAATATTAGTATTGATTTTATAATCTCAGTCTGTGGCATATAGGTAAGGTTGGAACTTAGAAAAATATTCTCAAAATGCCTTCCTTGGAAATATCGTATTGATCTTGTTGCTCTGTTTTGTTAGGACAGAAGGAACATGGTCTGGGGGGAAATAGTCAAGGTAAAAAGAAGAAATCATGAAAAATTATTGAATATTGGTAAGTATGAAAAGAAACTGAATCTCACTACAGGGAAAAATGAGTAAATGTTGTCACTAGAAACCCTCTGAATGGGAGCTGAGACACAGCCCCTGTCCCCAAAACGGAACAAGAAGCTCAAGGGGCTCATCTCCCAACAAAAGCAGGTGAAGCGATGTTCTCCTGGAGGCAGGGCTTGGAACCCGTCTGAACAGAGCCCTGCTGGGTTTCTGTAGGGAATGACACTAAACAGAGAAGCCTAGAAGCAAGTTTAAACACCCTCCTGGCTCCCTCGGATTTCCACCTCAGCATGTCTAGGCAGTTCAAAAATCCTATTGCTTGTCTCTTGCCAATTCAAAATTCTCCCTGGCCAGAAAGCTGTTCATTTGGTATCTGGATAGCTTTCTTGGCTGAACACATTAAGTGTAAGCTTCTTTGCCTGAACTTCAAGTTTTTCCAAATGGCATCTAACTTCAAGAAGGCATTGTGAGCCTGTATAAGCCAAGATAGGATGCATTTCTTTTTCAGAGAATAGAAAAAGCAAGTGGTAAGGTGTTAGAACAATGGCTAGGGATTTGCAAAGAATTAAGTAAGACTGTCAGGCAGGATTGAGCCAGCTTGCAGGAAATGTTGCATATTCTTTAAGTCCCAACTTACATAAAGTTAGCAAAGAACAAAACAAACAAACAAATCAAAGCAACCCCCCCAAAACAAGCAACAACAACAACAACAACAACAACAGAACCCAGTGACACAGAGTGGGCAGAAGAGTCACAAAGTTGGCAGTGGTTGCGATGGCCTAAAGGCAAAGTAGGTCGTTGCCATTAGGATCAAAAGAGAGACTGCAATAAGCTGTGGGGCTTCGAGAGATTTCTTTGTAATTAAAGCACTATTACAGAACTGGAATTTTGTTTAGAATCTTCTATACACTAGCCAAAAGGCCAACACATTGCACACTTGTGTTTATTGCTTGCTATAAGAATACTAAAGGGGGATGGTTTTGAAAACATCTATAGTTTTCTCAAAGCTGGTGCTAGAATTCCAAATTATCATCGATGTCATTATGTCGTTCTGGGAGACATGCAAAGACGTGAGTACAGAGGAGGAGCAGATGACAGTACTATCAACAGCCTGAGACAGGCTTGGAGAAAAGATCGTGATCAGGTGAGGTGAAGGGGTCCATTGCCCATTTCACATGCAGAGCCCTAACCAGGGGGCAGCCATACCTTACAACACACGATAATGTGGAGGCAGAGTTATCAGCCACAGAAGGTAGGAACTGTTTCTAAAGCAATGCCTGTGAACAAAGGAACCGCTGGGACTTTATTCAGGAAGCTTAGACCTATCCGTGTGGGAAGGAAATTTCAGGGTAGATGTATCTTGAGCATGCTCATTTCAAGTTCACATTTGTGCGCATGCACAGGTTTGTTTCGAGGGAAAGACGGCTAGCAGAAAAGTTTCTGGGCGTTCTTGTCTTGTGTATTAAGGATGGTGGGTAGTAATGCCTCTGAGACAGGAAAGTTTAGCTTTCTTGCTCTAAATGGTTTTAAAGCGAAGGACACTTTAAAGGGGGTCGGCCTCACTGAACTGCTAATGAGTCTGTCTCCATTTTATCCTTTGGTGATAAAAAACGCCAAGCCGAAGCAAAATGGATCTTGTGAGGTTTAGGTTGGTGGTTCAGAGCAAACTATCTACTAGTAAACAGATTGGTAAGAAAGTTGGGGGATTTTTTTCTATTGTTGTTGTTGTTGTGTTTGCTTTGTTGTTGGTGGTGGTTTGTTTGTTTTAATTAAGGGCTGGCAGTTACAGTGACACATCACTGTAATCCCAGCACTGGGGAGGTAGAGGCGGGTTGACCATGAGCCCGGACTTCACAGCGAGAACAAATATTAAAAAGTAAAATAATAAAATCGGGAGCTGGGGCTATGGCTTTGCATGCGTAAGGTCTTGGCTTCGATTCCTAGCATGAGGGTCTGGCTCTGCCTAGCCTAAGATCACCAAATTTTTCCCCTATATTTTCTCCTAGAAGCTGCGCAGTTGTGAGGCTTATATTTGACACTTATGATCCACTTGAATTAAATTTCTAAATATGGCCTAAATAAATATGGTGAGAAGTATGGGTTGAAGTTTTGCATCTGGATGGAGAGAAGGGGGGAGGGAGGGAGGGAGGGAGAGAGAGATGAGGTACCAGGCCTACAAGGCAGGCATCAATCCTTGCTGAGCCACCTTACTTTTTATTGAAAAGTGTGTGTGTGTGTGTGTGTGTGTGTGTGTGCACAGACTTTTAAATAAAAAGACAGGATGGGCTATAACCTTAATTAAATCAGCATGTATACATGCTAAACACACACGCACACACACACACACACATACACACACACACACACACACACACACGTTGACATGCTGATTTAATTAAGGTTACTTTCATATGCACGGGTGTGGAGTTGTCTACAAGATCTTGGACATGTTAACAGTGGCTGAAGCCCTGAAGAAAAATGGCCACCTCTCTTCCAGGAGCCATTAACTACCAATAGCTCCTCACCTAGAGCAGGGCCATGTGTGTTCCTCCCCACCCATGCTGGAATGTTGGCAGACGCTCTCTTGTGCAGACCTGATATAGGTGACCAGTCTGCTGCGAGTCTGAGTGTAACAGCCATGCCAGGTCTAGAAGACATGGTCCCCAGCACTTCTTCCTGTTTTCTGGCTCTTGTAGTTGTTTCTGCCCCTTCTTCCGTGATAGTCCCTGAACCGTGAGAGGAGGGGGTGACATATGCATGTCCTACTTAGGGTCCACAGCTCAGCGGTCAGTTATTCTGAACACTTTGACCAGTTATAAGTAATATTAACAACTAACCCCCTGCCAAAATGAGCTTCTGTGACCAAATGTGTAGGTTTCTCACTTGGGCACTTTGTTTGTTTGCTTGTTTACAGTACTAGAGATGAAATCCCTCAGATAGTATGGGCCTGGAATTCAACTGGAAAGTGGTTGGTTACCCCATACTGTTTGTACTGGCTAGTTTTGTGTCAACTTGACACAGGCTGGAGTTATCACAGAGAAAGGAGCTTCAGTTGGGGAAATGTCCCCAGGAGATCCAGCTGTAAGGCATTTTCTCAATTAGTGATCAAGAGGGGAGGTCCCTGCTTGTGGACGTTGTACATCGTGGTGCGCACTAGGCTCCGCACCACGATGTACAACGTCCACAAGCAGGTGATCAAGGTGGGAAGGTCCCCTTGTGGGTGGAACTATCTCTGGGCTGGTAGTCTTGGGTTCTATAAGAGAGCAGGCTGAGCAAGCCAGGGGAAGCAAGCCAGTAAAGAACATCCCTCCATGGCCTCTGCATCAGCTCCTGCTTCCTGACCTGCTTGAGTTCCAGTCCTGACTTCCTTTGGTGATGAACAGCAATGTGGAAAGTGTAAGCCGAATAAACCCTTTCCTCCCCAACTTGCTTCTTGGTCATGATGTTTGTGCAGGAATAGGAACCTTGACTAAGACACCGTTCACACCACCGGTTGCACCGTGGGTGCGTCTTGCGTGGCATGCAGCAGTGGGTCAGACCTCTTCCTGGCTTTGTCCCCTCAGTGACTTGCAAAACTTCCTCCAGCACTGGAAAGCTGTCAGGAGGAGGACCCTCCCGGATCAGTTCCACATTGCTTTCTGTACGCCCCGTAACCAGTAACCACCATGTGTGGTGTTATTTCGCCCTCTTGCTCTGGTGCACAGCCAAGAGATCTATGGCAATAGCCTCGTGTCTTCCATGGTCCTCCGGGGCCTTCCTGATCAATGCTTCATGGACAAGTATCCAAGCCTGGCACTGGGATTTTTATTTCATGATCTATAGCCTCTGGGAGCATCTTTATCCATAATACAGCATACTTGGCTTCAAACTTCTTTTTCAAAAATTATGTTTTTTAATTAGCCTACAAAGTAGTTGCTTCCAATAGACTTGGCTTCAGTTCAGCTAACCCCTTCTAGCACCCCTGCGCTCCTCACATCTTTGCCTGTCTGCATTTAGACTTTTCTCATATGTTAGCTTTAACCCTATCTTAAACTGCTGATGCCCTGAACAAACCATAGTATTTTGTAAAATTTGTGATTGTTTCTAGTATTTAGAACACCAATAAGTTTTTTTTTTATACTGGTTTCGCTTCTATAATTTTGCTAAGTCACTTGTTAGTGCTAGAAGAATTATTCCTTTTTCAACTTTCTCGAACAGTATCATAGAACTTTGGTATTATCTCTTTCTTAGATGTTTGGCAGATTTCCCTCAGTAAAAACATGAGCACAGGGAAGGTTTTTTTTGTTTGTTTGTTTGTTTTATACTGTGGATTTAATTTTTTATAGGTATATTTAGGATTTTTATTGATTTATTTATGGATTTTATATTTCTACTTCACTGTGTCTTGATATAATTTTCCCATTTTCTGATACT
Organism: Mus pahari; assembly: GCF_900095145.1. Lineage (NCBI taxonomy): Eukaryota > Metazoa > Chordata > Mammalia > Rodentia > Muridae > Mus > Mus pahari. Next base: position 41,368,824 of record NC_034610.1, on the reverse strand, counting down.
TAGATTTTTCCCTTGTTTTTTTTTTGTTTGTTTTTGTTTTTTTGTTTTTTTGTTTTGTTTTGTTTTTTCTCATGCAGTGCTGGAGACTGAGTCTAGGACCTGCCCAATGCTTGCTAGGGCTCTTCCACTGAGTCCTGCTGCCTGTGCATAGGTTAGTGGTTTCTGATGCTCCGGATTCCTTCGTGCCTTGCTTCAGGCTATCTCACACACTTAAAACTATACAATTTTCATTTTCTTCCCAAATGACTTTTAGTTTCTCTTCTAATTCACTATTTATTTCTTCACTCGTTTGATCACTCATTTGTTCCTTCCTTTTTGAGACAGAGTCTAGATGTGTAGTTTAGGATTGCCTGGAACCCACAGTCCTCTTGTTGCTGGGCCTGCAGGCTTTCCCTACTATTCATAGTTTTGTTCTAGAAAAGATATTATTTGGTCTCCAAATATATGAAGGTATTGCAGAGATCTTTTGCACATTAAAATTTAATTCTAAAGTCAAATATCCTCTTAAATATGATTTGAATTCTTTAAAATAAATAAATGTTTATAGCCTATCCTGCCTGATAGGTGCTTTGTGGTACACTTGATAAACATCTGCATTCTGCTATTACAATGTGGAGCATTGTGTAAATCTCAGTGTAGTCAAGTTGAATATATTGTGTTTCTGTCTTTACAAACTTTGTCTTCATAGATTCTGTATCTTCTTGTTCAATGAAGTGCTGAATATTTAAATGGCTAACCAAAAATTTGATGTGTCTACATTTCTTATCGTTTATCTATTTTTGTGCCATGTATTTTCTTGTTTGTTTTGTTTTTCGAGACAGGGTTTCTCTGTGTAGCCCTGGATGTCCTGGAACTCACTTTGTAAACCAGGCTGGCCTCGAACTCAGAAATCCGCCTGCCTCTGCCTCCCGAGTGCTGGGATTAAAGGGATGTGCCACCATGCCTGGCCATGCATTTTCTTAATAGAGACATAAATATTTGATTTTCTTAACCCTATCATTCAATCTTGTGAAATAAGGAAAAATTTCCTTAAAATACTCTTTGCTTTGAGATCTATTGTATCTGACATTAATATAAGCATGTATCTTTTAATTGGGGTTTTATCTTTACCCTTTCGCATATACATTTATACATCAGTATACATATACGTATATTTAGGCTTATACGCGGAGAACATTTCTCACACCCAGCACACAGCTGATCGTTTTTTACTCGGTCTCTCTCTCTCTCCTTTGAGTAGCTTCATCAATTTCCATTTGTATTATGAAAATTCACACTTAATTTATTACAATACAATTGGGTAAGTCTGCTGTCTTGCCATTTATCTTATTTTTCCCTTTGTCTTCTCTCCCCCCCTTGTGCTCTTGATTGAACAGTTTCCTGTAAAGCAAAGCTGTTAGTGATTTTTCTTTTGTTCTACACTTTGTGGAAGAAAGTTCTTATGCCACCCCAATTCTTGAAAGCTGTCTTTGATATAAAACTCTAGGTTGATAGTTCTTTTCTCTCTGTATATTAAACATATTTCTTTACCGTCTTCTTACTTGTAATGTTTCCTTAGAAGAAACCTACTATACTAGCTTTATCACATTATATAATGTGATGTTTTTCTCTGCTTTTATGTTTTTTTTTATCATTGGCTTATAAAAATCTGACTATGGTATAACATGCTATAGTTTTCTGATATTTCCTATGTTGGGTTTTTGGATCTTAGATATGTGGGTTCATATTCTTCACTGAATTTAGAAAACATTTGGGTATAATTTTCCCCTTGAAAATTCTGTCACCCTCTCTCCTCATCACTTTCAGACTAGACATTTTGACGTTGCTGGCTGACACAATCTTCTCTATTTTTTTTCCTGTTTTTAGTTTGGATGGTTTCTGTTGGCATGGCTTTAAGTACAGTGTTATAATTTCTAATGTATTATTTAATTTTGCATCGTGGTAAAAAAAATCATATAACAGAGTTTCCCAGCTTCACCATTTTGCCGTGTGTAGCTCAGAACTGTTGAGTTAGCTCAGAACTGTTGTTGAGTACATTGACACTGTTGTGATACATCTGATTTTTCTCTTAATTCAATCAGTGTGGCTTTTGTTTTATCCCTAAAGTTTTTGTCACTTGAAGTTTGAGTTAGGTCTATGACATTCACATCTTAACTTTTAATCAGATAGAAAAGCAACAAATGACTTTGTCTATTTTCAGTTGACTAACTTTCTTCATTAAGACTTTTTTTTTTTTGCCTTTCTGCACACCTTGGATGCTAATCATTGTAGTGTTTTTTTTTTTAATTTGGTATGAAGTATTTTAATAGTCATGTGGTGGTACATGTCTTTAATTCTAGCACTTGTGGGGCAGAGGCAAGCAGATAGATCTCTGTAAGTTTAAGGCCAGCCTGGTCTACATACATTTTCTTCAGTATTTTCTGTTTTTAGTTAAATTATTTGCAAACTGATTCTTCCTTTGTGTCTTTTAAGAATTGCTTAGCAGGTCCTAGAGAGATGGCTCAGCAGTTAAGAGCATTCGCTGTTCTTGCAGGGGTCCTTGGTTCAGTCACCAGCATGGTGGCTTACAGATATCTGACCCTCGAATCTGTTTCAAGGAATCTGACGCCCTCTTTCAACCTCTGCGGGCACCAGACATCCATGGTATACAGACATACATTCTGGCAAAACGCTGATACACATAAAATACTGATAAGTAAATCTTGAAAATAAAAGACTTGCTTATCAGGTCTAAGGCAATAGTCCAGAGTTAATGACTCCCTCTACGGAGGCAAGACGCTTTATCAAGTGCTTGATGATTTATGGGATTTTACAGTTTGGTCACTGGAGACATGTACTGTTCCTGGAGTCATGTGAGTCCCTGCCGTTGTTAACACCAATCTTTTGGACAGCTTTTTCCAAACAGCAATCTCCAGTCGTCTGACCTGTGAATTCTAGCTCAGCTGCTCCCCTTCCAACTCTTGGTCTCATATCCCAGCATAAGGAGCCGGCAGTGACATCTCTGGCTCCCTTCCTTGTGGTGCATCCTCTAGGATGCACTTAAAGAACACAAAATCTTACAGACTCGTTGGTCTCTACGGCGGGGTTTTTCTCCTTCATGGCCAGGGCCTGCAAGAGTCTCAGAGACAAAAAGGGTTTTATCCAAGAGGTGGGGTCCTCCACTAGATACTTCCAGAACACTTGGTCTGGGTGCCCAAGGGATCCTGGTCTATAGACTCTCTCCTCTACTGCTTTGATCACCTGCAAGTTGAAGGTGCCTACCGGTGGCCACCCTTCTCCAAAGATGGGTGAAGCAGAGAGTAACTAATTTGCCCTTCTTTACTGACAAGTTTTCTCCTCTTTCCCTCACTTTCCTGCAGTGGATAACTAGGACGTTTGATGGGGTAGATTCAGTCTGTCCTTGTTCAAAAATAACGTCAGTCCAAGTCCAAGAACACAGAGAAAGACAATCAACACACAGACAGTTCGCCCCTGCCATGAGCACAGAAACCAGGTTATAGCAAGACTCAGTCGGCTCCCGATGATCAGCCACCAGGAATTGTAGCCTAAACTTAGTGCCCTGTATAATGCAGGTGGAAAGGGTCGTTCCTAGTGTTGTTGACCACCCCAACCTCTGTTAAAGTGGATGGAGTCACTGCCTGGGCTCACGTAACTCACATCATACCAGCACCTGCGCCTGATTCCAACTGGATAGCAGCCAGACACCCAAGCAACGCCCTCAAGTTCAAGATCACCAACCCTTCTGCAAGGCCAGACAAACCGTGAGATGGCTATGGTATATCTTCTTTCAGGCGCTTAGCCTCAGCACCCCCCACAATACTACCAAAGTGACTTGGCAGGTACTCTCAGCCACTGGGGATATAGCCTGGTCTACTACAGAGGAACACCCGCCTTATACCTGGGAGTGTGGGGCTTATGGTGCAGACACTTGAAGTTGAGGAGTGTCCTGAGAGAAAACGCAATATATGTGTGCCCCTGAGATGGTAGAAGCCAGCAGCAGGCTCATCAGTGTGTATGTGTGTGTGTGTGTGAGGGGGGTGGCGGTGGCAGAGGGAGCAACCACGTTTTCTGTGCTACCTGGGGGTGTGAAATATCAGGAAGCACATACTGGAGACCAATCCAGGGTAGTTAAGGATTCCATGGCCAAGAGGAGACAAGGGCTAGCCAAGCGGAAGAGAGAAAAAGAACAGAGTCAGGGCAGGTTCGAGTCTTGGTTTAACTCCTCCCCTTGGTTAACCACCCTCATATCCACCTTGTTAGGACCCCTAATTGTTCTGCTATTGTTGACCTTTGGACCCTACATATTGAACAAACTTATAGCCTCCATAAAAGAGAGAATAGGAGCAATGCAGCTGATGGTCCTGCGCCAACCGTATGAGACCCTGAGGACAGGACCTGAAGAATATGAGTTACCCAAGACCCTTGAGCATAGCTCCAGGATTGGAGATTGTACAAGCAAAAGGGGGGAGTGAGGGACCCTAAGGGCTTTTTCCAGTCCCACACCCTCCCACCTGGGGTCAAAGCTAGGCCAAGTTCCATTCTCCACCCACAGGAGCATTCTTGAGTAAAAATTCTTAGGAAAACCGAAGAATGTACTGACTGATAGTCACCTGACCCTCTGGAAAGTCCCATTCAGAGTGCAAATTCGTGTTATGCTTGCTAGCCAATACATTTAAAGGTAAGTATGCTTAGCCAATAAGTTTGAACTGTAACCTTGCTGATATAAGCTGTGCCCCTTAAAAGTATACAGGCTGCTTGATATAGCCATTCAGGGTTGCCTTCTAGCCACTCCCCTTGAGGGACTGGTTGAGGGCTGACCCCAATGCACAGGAAAATAAACTTCTTGCTTTTGCATGGGGCAAGGGCAGGGGTGGGGGGTCACAAAATCACCAAGAACTTTAGTAACATAAGTATCATTGGAAATTCTAGGCTAGCAATAAATGCAATATGACTTTCTTAGAAAGAAATCAATTTTAATGCTTAGCAATATCAGGAAAGAATGAACTCAACCACAGTATGTGGCTTAACTTTCCAAAATGGCCTGGAATCTTGGTCAGAAGAGGTACGTAGAGTTTTGAACAAAGTAGTCAGAAATTGTCTGTTTCAAAGGTCCCGTCCATGATAGAACAGTAAGGACTGAATGTTGTTGGTTTTTTCAAAGTGGAAATCCTCTTCAATAAATAAAACCTGTTATAGTATAAAAATGGACTCTATACGCTCACAGACACAAAAGGAAATAGTGCAGATATAATGAGAAAAAAAGAGACTGTCTCATTTTTTTTGTTACCTGGGCTTGGGAGATGGGAAATTGGGAAAGCCTTTGGATTGGTTGGTTTCTTAAGGATTGATGCAAGTACCAGGATGTTCCATATAAAGAAGGAAAGGTTGTGTAGATCCTGATCTATTCTAATTGAGGTTGGAAATATTGCTGGTTCTTGGGGCTGCATGGTTGTTAGAGGGTGGCTGTTCTGGTTCTAACCTATGAATATATGGATTATGGATGTGGATAGTGAGGAACATCTGAACAAACTGTGGTCTGTGCACATATAGCTATGAACATTTGTGTGGAATGCCCATGTCTTCTCCTCTGATACTGTTCTGGAACTGACTGACTCTGTGCTGTAACATGATAGGTCTTGTGTGTGTGTGTGTGTGTGTGTGTGTGTGTGTGTGTCTTCTTTTGATGTTGTTTATTTTATGCTTGGAAACTAGATGTGATGATGGGGTTCAAGAAAAGCAAAGAAACCTCACGTTGGACAGGAAACTGCAATTTTTACATGAAGTAGGGGAGTCTTAGAAGACAGAGATGTAGAAATAAGCAGATTTCAGTCTGATAGGAAGTGAAAGATGCCTATATTAACATCCCAAGAAGAACAGCCATACATTGAACAAAAAAGATCGAGAAAGACATTCAGAGGCATGCATGTCATGTGGCCATTTGAGAAGAAGATGGTGCAAGCCAACATATAGCGTTAGGGAGTGCATCTCTCTGGGACTGTGCCATAATGGTAGCAGCCTTGACTAACATGGTTAACACTGTCATACATAATAAATAACCCCAAATGCTCTATGGATAAACACAACAAAGATTTAGTCATTGTTGATGCAGTGTTTGCTGCAGGCGCAGGAAACTTTCCAGAGCAGCTGCTATCCATATGGTGACCCAGTGACCTAGCTGTGATACTCAACCCCGCCCTCCGGTCCCGCCCCTGCCCTGCCCCCTGCCCCGCCCCTGCCCTCCTGCCCCGCCCCTGCCCTCCTGCCCCAGTTAGAGATTAGGAAATGCAGCACTTTCTCAGATTGGAAGTGCACCTGATGGCCTTGCTGGCATTTTAGTGGGCAGAAATAATCACATGACTTTGCCCATGTGAAAGGAGGCTAGTGACTAGAGGACTCTGAATGGGCAGAAAGGGCAGTGGCTAATGGTGATACCAAACACTTGTTTCCTGAGCCGTCACGTATATTGCCCTATGCCTACCTTATCTGTTAGTTTAGTTGGCTAACATACACTGATCTGGTTTCAGGTTAAATAAGTATTGGCTCCCTATTAAAACTCTCCCTTTTAGACTATAAACTGCATCACTAAGTCTGGCTTGATTTCCAGTCCCTAACATACAAAGTAGCCAGTATTTAATTAAAGACATACTTATTTGTAAATGAACACCTATATTAGGTAATAACAGACAGCACCTGGAAATCTCCCTGTTCTCATTATGTGAGTTTTTGTTTGAATCATTATGAAAAAATCCAAAGTTGTAAACAGATGTCACAGGTAGCAGACAAAAGGGTGAAAGACATTGTTTATGTGGCTGTAGAGCATGATGCAGTAGGTAGCCAACATCTGTTTTCTGAAACTGAGTTATTAACTACTTTATTTGGAACATATTCATCTGCCAGGAATATTGTTAGAAAGACAGAGTCTTGCAAGTAATCAGATATTTTGATTTTTCTTCATTTTTTTCTTTTAAAAATATTTTCACTCTTTGAGAATTTCACGAGTCATTCTAAATATAGAATCCATGTGCTATTTAATGGAACATATATTAACCATAACATTTTAATGCAAGTGTTCAAACACTGTCATTTAAAAACTAATTCAATGCTCAAAATATTGTAGAATATTTATTTTTAAGCTTTTGCTAGTACATGCATATGTGTGTGTGTTTATATATAACTGATCTCAAACAGTATAATAAATTTTAATCTTGAAACTGTTTAAATGCTTGTTACAGTATTTCATTAAAGTTGTTTTAAAATATCATTTTGAGGGGCTAGACAGATGGCTCAAGTAGTAAAGTTCTTGCCATAAGCATAATGAGTGGGGCTCAGACCCCGGAACCCACAGCATGGTGTTACAGACCTACAGTCTCGATACTGGGGAAGTAAGACCCCAGAACCCACAGGCATGGCATTACATACAGACCTACAATCTGGATACTGGGGAAGTAAAGACAGGAGGATTCCTGGAGCTTGCTGTCTAGCCTGCCCAGCCAATCATTGTGAGCTCCAGATTCATTGAGAGATTCTGTCTCTGCCTTGTGCATATATGTGCACATGTAGGAACATGTATGGATACATCATTTTAAATGGTTATATAGTTTTCCCTGCTATGCTTAAAATCAGTTTACTAAACAACTCTTAAATTGTTAAGTAGGAGACAGGATTTTTTCGAAAACCTAAGAACTGCTGTACTTAAATGTTCTAATGGAGAAATAATTTTTTATATTATAGGCTATTTTCTTGGGGCACATCCATAAATGGGGGAAATTAAAGGTTGTAGACATTCATAGAGTCATAACACCACCACTCAGCAAATACGTTAGATCCTTCAAAAATCACCCAATCTGTTTACCATTTCCCAGTCAAAACTATGATGTCTGAACCCCAGAGTGTTAAAAGTATTTAGTCTTTTATGTAGCAATAAAAAAAATTTAAAAACTAACTCTGATATGCTCAATACAACCTCGGTGGATGGGACAATAATAGCGTGATCAGCATTTCCACACTGCCTTGTGTAGCAGGTGCTTAGCATTCGAGAGAGGAACATCTGAACCCATCTGGAACCTTGCAAGTTGCAAAACTGCTTTAGTTCATAGTTTTCCCCTGCACATTTCCATATTCGTGTTGGCTGAAGCACTTTGCTGAGATGATTGCTTCAGTCGCCTTTTTCCCCCCTTTCCATATTGAGCAAATACGGCAGAAACCTGCTCAGCCTAAACTCTAGTCTAGACGCTACTCAATCCAACGTTCTACTCGCTATTCATCGCCGAGCATTTCTGAGTGATAATGACCATCTTCTTTTGCTATTTTCTCGTCATCTTTTCCAACATTATAGACAGCTGGCTGGCTAGGTCCTAGTGAAGCAACAACATTCTTGTCCTTTCCCATGAGTCGTCACCAGTGGGAAACTTGGCTATGACGCAATCACTGGACAGCACAAGAGATGAGGGTCCAACTAAGCGACCATCTCAGGTCCCATTGTCAAACATCTGCAAATTTAAGATGACAAACTATATATCAAAATCCTCTTGGTTGCTATGCATAAATACATCACCAGGAATGGTGGTACCCTTCAGCCTACGGATCCACAGAGATTTTTTTTCAAAGTACAAAGAGAAGCAGGGCAATGAATTATAATGATCCCCTTTGTGCAGAGGAGGAAGATAAAGCCAGTGGGCAGATACTTGGTCATATTGTCCGTAAGTGAGGCTACCGAGATGGATCTCAGGTTCAGGTAGGACCCGTAAGAAACGGAATCTTTATTACCTGAACAGCTGGAGATGTTATCCCTGAGAATCAATGAGATGTAAACAGGTAGAAACAAGAGTAGACAAGAGAATAGAAAATCAAATTATTCAACAGGACCATCCTTACAAATCATGCCTGTGCAGAGATGGCCTAGGTTCACTGGTAACGGAGAGAAAACAAGCCGGTGTTTGCCAAGTGCTGGCAGAAGACGTGGAGGAAACAGCACATTAGAGCTGAGCTGAAGGTACATGGCGGGAACTGTCAGCCCAATTCCTTTTCCCATCAATTTTCACGCCACCCTCATCGCCATCCTACAAAGAACAGACTGAAACAGACATCCAAAACGGAGCATCTCAGGAAAGAATAGAATGCCGTGTGGGACAGCAGAACAGAAGAGGAAAAGAGTTTCTGGTCGAATGTAGTTTTTAATCTGGAGGACTCACTGTAGGATTGCCAACAGTATTCGAAGGGAAGACATGAGAGATATTTGCCATTTAGCATACGAAGTACATACTTGTTCAAAAATGAATGCTGTCACGCGCGTTACAGTTGTGTCGCTCGGTCCTGTGGGACTCCTCTGACTCTGTTGCCTGCTTTTAGGTCCCTATTCCTTCTACTGGGTTGCCTCTTTCAGCCTTAACATGAGGGGAGAAGCTAGTCTTGTTACAACCTGATATGCCATGTTTGGTTGATAGCCATGGGGAGCCTGCCCTTTTCTGAAGGGCGGAGGGATCGAAGGGAGAGGGAAGGGGAGGGGGAGAGACTGGGAGGACAGGAGGGGAGGGAAATTGCAGCCAGGGTGTAATGCGTCAGAGAATAAATATATTTTTTAAAATGAGTACAGTCAATTGCACTCATTTCTGCTTTCTCAATCAAGATTTATATGCAAATGCACCATTTTTGAGTCACCTAGGCAATAGGACTCATTCTGTTTGTTCATCTTGATTTGACCATTATTGAATTAACATGCTACTATAACTAAAAATACGTATTCCTTTATTGTTGACCCAATAAAGAAAGTGGGATAGAAATTAATGGGAAAAAGAATTGTCCTAACTGCCAGTATAGAATAGACTTCCATAAATCGTGTACGTTAAAAAACCAACAGGGCTGCAAACTTGAGTAAGATTTTAATTTTACTCTTATTCCTAACATGTAAATCTTTGAAACACCAGTCTTTTGATCTGGAAATGCAAGATTTAGTGATATTGATTTTTTTTTTCCCTACCTCCCAGAATGACCTGAAGATAAAGTAAGGTACATTTAAGGGCGATGAGACACCGGATAGGCGTAAACTTAGTGAAGGAAGTCAGTCTATAGTTTCTGCAGCTAGTAGGTTAGCGCTCTTTCTTGACAAGTCACCTATGAGGTGGGGGTTTGTCCGGTCCACTTCAGCAACTCTGTGGGCTACACTGTGGCTCATGGAGAAAGAGCTGCTCCCTTGGAACAACCCCATCTGTGTTTGTCTATGCTGAGCATCCCATGTTTTGCTGTGAAGGGTAGGCTATGGTTAAGTGTGTGAGAGGCATGTTCACCTCTTGCCTGTGGTCACTTCAGCTCATTGCGTGTGGGCTGTGCTCTCACTATGAGGCTGAACTTGGTGAGGCAGATCAGGCACGTACATGAAGTGAGTTTATGACTGGCACATAGGCCTCAGAGAGGAATGGCAAAAGCCTAGGACTCAGGATGAGGCTCACCAAGGCTCACGGAAGTACCCAGAGTCTGTGCAGACTTGCCTGCACATGTTCACGTATGCCACATCTGATGGTTCTGGAGAGCAGCCACATTGGGTTTCTTAACCCCCAGAGGAATGCTAATTGCCCGTCAAAACATAGAAGAACATCCTATTCCGTGGTAGGAATAGGAGTAGTTTTTTTTAGTCCCTTTCCTCATCCTCAGTCCTTTCCCCATTCCCAGCACACTCTACAGCCAGTCTTAAGAGGTAGTCATGACAGCGTGGGACAAGTGGCTATCCCCAGGGCTCCAGAGAGAAATACTGAACAAAAGAAAGATGGCCATGGTAAAGGTAAATGTGACTTACTCTCAAGTGGCTAACCCAACTCTTTTATATACATATATGTGTGTGTGTGTGTATATATATATATATATATATATATATATATATATATATGTATATATATCTCAACTCATATATATATAATATATATATATGTGTGTGCGTGTGTGTGTCCATTCATTCATTCAATGTTTATGAGTCACTGAGGGCCTAATAATTTCTCTTCCGTCTGGGCTTCCTGAGTGCCTAATAATTTCTCTTCCGTCTGGGCTTCCTCTTCTGATGTATCCCTAAGCTGTATGAAGACAACCTTTAAGCTCTTTGTCTCCAGTGGATCCAAGAGCTGCTTAAGAACAAAGCTCATCTTCCACTAAGTTTTCCGCAAAGCCTGACAGAAAATCATAAGGCTGGCAAGTTTTCAAATGTCATTAAGTATTTAGTGGGTTTTTTTTTTCTTGTAAGGCCCCATTATATTGTCCCAGTTTGCGTATTCTAATAGGTGTTGTCTTGGAAGTTTCTCAGAGGCAAACCCTGACATGGGGGGCAGACTGCTGGGCGTTGTCTGAGGAGTAGCACTGCTTTGGAGCGAAGCCTGTGGACTTCAGTGCAGCCTCAGAAGTCCTCGGTCCTCACCATGAGAGACTCTGAAGCCAGGGTCTCTTGTAGAGTCGCCTGTGTCCCACTGAGCTCTTCTGTCTTCCCATCATCTTTAGTTTCGGATTAGTTTATTAATAATCTGCTCTCAAATTGAATACTTAGAGGGACAGGTACTTCTCACATGATGCACTATCAATGGACCAATCACCATATTGGAAGTTATTCCGATCACCTTGGTTGGGCCCATTGCCACAGCTGGGGAGGAGAAGGGCCAGTGGACTTATGAGGATTCTCAGATATGATTATAAGCATCTTCACACATGGATGTGTGACTACAGTAGAGAAAGAGTGTTTAATGTCGAAGTAGGACAGTCAAAGTCTAGACAAAGGCGTGTCTTGGATATATAAGGTGACCACATCGTAGGTATTTATTGTTTCTCCTATTGCGATCTTGTCTGACTTAATAATCTATTTTTACTTTGGTGTATTTACCAATGTGCTTTACCAAGGAAATAGAACATATAGCTACTGGTAATTTACTCATAAATACTAGATATAAATACTAGATTCTGTTCATGTTACACTGAGATTAATCACCTGCCAATGCATACATGATTTCCTTAGTTCAGTGAAATTATTTATTAATCATCTTAACAAGGGACTTTTTGAAGGGTTTTAAAATGAAGACATAATGACCACATTCTTCTCTTTAAGAGGATATTTATTTATATTAACAAATGTCATTTTATAGAAAGACACTTTAACTTTTTTCAAATAAACCTACATTAAGTGATTTATAACATTGCTCTATTAGCTATAAATCTTTCTTATATGAAGACACTTTGAAAATATAAAAAAAAAACTATTTTTAAAATAGTTCTTATTCAGTTTGGGCTTTAAAATAAAGGAATCTAAGCTTTGAAGTCAAACTTTCAGAAAGAGATTGTCCACTGTTGACTGTCCTGTTGGAGGTAGGTTAAGATAACCCTGCCCCAGAGCTTGACTCAGAAATGGGTGTGGCGCCTGATACATGAAGGGAGGGTTGTGCTTACAAAAGCTCTTCTCTGGCGCACATCATGGAAGGTTGGCTAACTGCACCCATCACTAGCTGAAGGTCAGGTCAACTCTGAGGAAAGCCCTGTAGAGAGGTGATTAAAACCATGGGTGTTCCCGCCAACATCACTAAGTTAGGAACTAACCAATCAATGACTGCCCTTTCCTTGACTAGGAATAGATAATAGTGTGGGTATAAACAGAATCAGAGTAGTCATAAATTCCAGCTAAGAATTTCTATCATGGGGGTGGGATTACAGAGTCGAAGACGTTCTGTGCAACGTATGGGTAATAAAGGTATTTTTAATTCGAGTAGCGCTGTGAAGGAGGAAATTATGGGAGGAACCATCTCAGAGAAAATCCTTGATGAAGTGTTCCTCAACTATGGGGTCGAGGGTGGGCCATGCCTATTGGGCAGAGGGAACGGTGTCTAGTCAAAGCAATGCTTTGAAATAGAGTTCCAAGGTCACTCATATTAGTATAGAACGTTCTATGGGTGCCTCACAAGGTCTGTGGTTCTGATGGGGATTGAAATAGATGGAGCTCTGTGAAAGACACATGTGTGTTCTCTGCCTACCTTCTCTCCCAATGTTTAGAGTAGTATGAACCCTTAGTGTTGCTTTGATCTGGTAACAGTGTCATGGTCTGTTGACGTCAGCCAACCGGTCCCTCTGCTCTTCAGTAAGAGTCTGTGGTCCCAGCGCAACCACAGTTTCTTTAGATCGTTTCTCTCTCATACATCTTTCTTGGTCTGTCACGGACTACCTTCCATTCTTAAGTCCCGTGAGGCTCTGGTCCGTGGTGCAGTCCTGCTCATTCTCTCAACTGTGGTGTGAGCATGGCTAATCAGATCCATTTCATTGTCCTGAGCTGTAAGTGCTAAACTTTTCTCTCACCTTCTGAAGTATGTGGTCAGTTTCCGGCCAGACCACATTTAGGGAGAAATAAGGAATCTCTGAACAAAGACAGCAGGGATGCAATAGAGAGAATAAAAATGCAGCATGGGGAAAAAAATCATTGATTCTTTCTAGTAAGTGAATTTAACAGTAAATATTTACCAAGCATCTACCATGTGTTAGCATTTTCTAGGCTGATGTGCAATGAACTAAACCAAAGACGTCTGTTCTCACAGAGCCCTTATTTTGAATTAAGGACAGTAACCTAAAACCCATTGTAATTAGAAAATTTATTTTAAGAGAAAACCGTGAAGAGCGTTGCTCCTGGTATTTACCAACTGATTCCTCAAACTATGGTTTTGCCACGCTCACCAATTCTGTGGATCATAAATGGCGAGGAAGTAAAGACACACTTCTCTCTGCCCCATAATGTCCGAACTGGGAAGGCTCAGCGTTGGAGGGTAATTCAGTAGCTGAGACGGGAAGTGCCAGCAGTCCTCTTCATTCACCTATGGAGGCTCACACAGGTCTCCCACTGGGAACCTCCGTGGGTGTTGGCCGCAGGAGCAACTCCACTGAAAACACACACACACACACACACACACACACACACACACACACACACACACCAAGCGCCAAGGGGCAAACTGGAGCAAGGTTGAAGAGCTCCATGGGGGAAAAGAAGATAGCATCCAGGATCTGTTAACCTGTAGGGGGCAAAGTCTGACCAAGGTCTCTTGAGTCTTGGGGAGGAGCACTGGCTTTAGGCAGAGGGACAACAGATGAAGATAACTGAACCTTGAGTAATGGAGGAATTGGCGGGTGGTGAAACAGGAATCAATAACCCAAATCTAAGACCTAGCAAAGGAGCAAAATGACCTCGGAGCTGACTGGCTTGCAGGATGAGAGAAGAAACAGGTGTGATTTTAGGATCAGACAAAGGTAGAGGGGAGGCACAAACCCCTTCCAATACTTATTTTTGGACTAATACACAGAGTCTTTTTTAAGATATAAATGTTCCTAGCAGGGCATCAAATCGAGCCACTGGCACTTGAGTGAAAGGAAGACAGGAAGAGAATACTTCAAAAAGCAAGAAGACCCCCTAGGAAAAGGCCACTTTTCGTGAATTCTAATTTTGGTGGACTGTAGCGAGAAGTGATGGTGGGGAAGGGTGTGTGCAGGTATCCTTGACTTGGTTCTGTTTTGAAGTTTATGGTAGGTCATACCGAATCTGTTATGGTTCACTAAAAACAAATGGGGTGGAGATACATTCTTGCAGCAAGTGTCAATCACTATCGCTCAGAAGGCAGTGCTAATAAAATGGATAGGACCTTAGCGCCACCTGGTGACCAATTAGTGAACTGCTTCCGTGTATCAGACGCATCACTTCAGCATGCAAAATCAAGAGTCATTTCCTGGATAGTTACACACATGATGCACAGTTCCTTTTGTGTAACTAGTTTTAACATATCAGCCTGTCGTCTATTCAAGTAATTGAGGCTATACGGAGGCCTGTGTTGGTGGGAAATTAGATAAGAGAAACTAGACAAACAGATATAGACTGTTAGCTCTTTCCTGCTTAAAACTCGCAGTTTGACAATTAATAGAATTTTCTTTCTGAGGAATTAAATAATGATAACAGTGATGGTGATGATAATCGCGGATCAGGAGGAGTTGTTTGAAGAAGTCAGAGCCCCAATATTGATTGAAAGCTTTTTTATTTGTAAGTCCCGAGTAACCAAATTATTAATATGTAAGGGAGTGAGAGAGGCAGAACTTGAAATGAAGAGTTGGTTAAAAATTGTAGTACACATAATTGGAACTACTGTACCGGCAATGGATGTCTCATAGTCACCTAAAACATTAAAAGTACTGTGCACAAGAAATCCTTCATGGCTGGTAAGGTTTGGGTATTTGTTTGAAGGTCAGTAAATCTCAGCAGACAACAACAGTGTAATGTTATTACGACAATGTAGGGAATGTTTACGGAGATGACGTCAACGCTCAGAACACCAGCCCCGCTGGATCACGTCTGTGACGCATCACCAGGCTCCCATTTACCTTGGAAACAGAAAAGCAAGAAATGCTGTAACAGGATTTGAAACCGCGGTCCCGTAGTCCATCTTTCCACATGAAGAAAAATGATAGGAATGGGCCCATGTTTCTTTCATGAGAATTTGAATACAAGTTATATTAATTAAACATCTTCATTTCGCTGATGGAGAAACTGAAGCCAGCGGTGATTAAATTACACAGCTATTTAGTTGCAGAGTAAGGCCCATGTTTTTTAATCCCGGTCTACTATTCATTTCACTACAACTGTTAATAGAAGAACCCTTCACGTCTGTGGCAGAGGAGAGCAAGGGGGCACGGTAGGCCCACCCTTAGAGCAGACAAGTGTGGGCATGTCCAAGAAGGTCATCTAAGTGTAAACAGACTGAATGCTACATCTCCTGTCGTTTTCTTTTCCAAGACAAGGCTTCTCTGTGTCGTCCCGGCTGTCCTGGGCCTACCTCTGAAGACCAGGCTGGCCTCAAATTTATATAGATCCGCCTGCCTCTGCTACCAAGTGCTGGGATTAAAGGTGTGGCCATTTCTTGTGTCTCGAGAGATTCATTTTCTTACCCAATATCACTCTGAGACTTATAATCAATACTCAGTTATAATTGTTATCAGCCACTGGGGGAAGTTACAAAGTGGTCATTTTTTTTTTTTCAACCTGGGAGAACTTAACCATAAACATTTTTATTCATCGGGTTCTAGAACTGGAAAGCCCAAGGTATTAGCTTAACTTGGGAAAGGAGGCCTCATTCAGCAATATGGAATTCAGTAAAAAGGGAAACAGAATTCCAGCCGACTGTACTTTGCTTTGCTCTGACTTGAAGTTCTAACAAGGTTAAAACTGTGAAGCCAGGTTTAGACTAGACAATCTGTGTTCTTTCAGAGTCTCGTGTACTTTGCAGAATAATTTTGACTGGGTCTGGAAACGTGTACAGCCATATCTTGAGACTCCTAAAAGGTCAAATGTGTAATCGAATGGGCAGACACGTCTGTAGCTGTTTTATAGTCGTGTGCTTTATAGCTGAGGACCATGTAAAGCAAGGGCCCTCTCCCTTTCTAATGATGAGACCTCTTCATACAGTTCCTCGAGTTGTGGTCATTCCCAACCTTAATATTATTTTCGTTGTTCCTTCCTAACTTTAATTTTGCTAGTATTCTGAATGGTAATGTAAATATCTGCGTTTTCTGATGGTCTTAGGGGATCCCCGTGAAAGGGTTGAAACTCACGGGTTGAGAACGGCTAATATAGAGCTTTTTCCCCCTGTCCAGTCAGTGCCATCTTAAGACGTCTTGACTTATCTCAAGATGGTAAGTAGCACCATCTCCGAGTTCCACCGCAGCCTCCCACGCCCCTGGAGCAAATCCCTTCTTTTCTGAACGCCACATTCTTAATTTGGTATGATACGGGTTTTGCAGGACCTGTATTAGAGAAGTGTGCGCGCATGAGGCGCCTTCTCCATTCTTAACTTAAGTTGGTATGATACAGGTTTTGCGGGACCGCTGTATTCGAGAAGTGTGCATGTGTGAGGCGCCTTCTCTAATTTCTGAAGCGCAGAAGGGGCTCAACCAAGCCAGCCACTAAAAACTCAGTGTCAAGGAAGAGATCAGTTACGATTATTCTCTCTGATTCAGTCCTATGGAGCCTAAACAGCGTGCTTTTTGCCCTCTTAAAAACCCACATCCCACCGCCCAAGAAAAGTCTGGGGAAAAAAAAAAAAGAGACTTCCCTTTATTTTGTTTTACTAACGTATTTATTTAAATATTTTTTATAACCCGTGTGGAATTGTTACTGCTTCTTTCTTTCTTTCTTTCTTTCTTTCTTTCTTTCTTTCTTTCTTTCTTTCTTTCTTTCTTTCTTTCATGATTTAGAGGGACGGCTTCTCACTCAGGTGGGAATCACTGTTCTAAGAACCGATCCCTGTCAAAACAGGGTTCTCAGAACCTCAGGATGGTTATCTTAGGAACTGGAGAGGCAGCTGCAGACACATGGAGAGGGAACCCTGGAAGGGACGTCTTAGTCAACCTTTGTCACAGAGCTTTGCAAAATAACTATAGCAGGGCGGTGCTTGCCTGGCAGCCTAAAGGTTTGGCTTCACAGCTTAATTCTGTGTTCACTGGGGTGTGGCTGGGGGGAGGTTGCAAACCAAGTCCAAAACTACGGGTTGCAAGAAATAGCAATACCAACAAATGGATGGCAATAATCTTTGTGGACAACTAACGTTTTATTTTTTTAATTTTTATTTTTTTTTTCCAGACTGGGTTTCTCTGTATAGTCTTGACTGTCCTGAAACTTGCTAGATTTGGTCCCAGGCAACCTAAACACTGTGTTTTCTTGCTGTCTTAAAAATCCATGTCCCATCATCCGAGAAAAGTTTGAGAAAGTCTTGTACACTAGGCTGGCTCCAAACTCAAGAGATTGTCCTGCTTCTGCCTCTCAGGTTCTGGGATTAAAGGTGTGGGCCGCCACCACCACATAACTTAAGGAAAACACAAGGCCAGACTCGGCTGTGACTGTCCTTCATGCATTCATCTACATCTTGTAGTTAGCGTCTTTATTATTAACATTGTTGTTATTTTATACTAGTTTGAGTTTCCCCTCAGCCTACATTTTTGTTTTCTACCCAGCTTCCCAGGCTGAGAGAGGGCTCCTTGGAGCCTTCTGTGTCTGTATCTCCGGTGATGGTACCAGCTAACGTTCCCTGGCTGCTGCCTCCGGAGACACAGACTCCCTCCTGGCTTAGTTCTGCAGCCCCCGCGTCACCAAATAACTATTCTACAGTGCAGGGAAAGAGAGGGAAGGCTTTTAGCGATGAGCATGCCTGGGGTACCCTGGGAAAATTCCAAGAAGCCTGTGACTCAAGGTACTCCACCCTCACCCCATGACTGGACAGTGGCCTCGCTCATCGCTCAGATCAGCTCAGCCTAAACCAACAGTACCCAAAGGAAGCAGTGGGACCCATCACTCATCTGTGATCTGCCATAGGCCATTCACAGGTCCTGCCTGGGCTAGCCAAGCAGAATTCTCTGGAAGCACACCATCACCCAGGCTTCTGACATTTCTGGGTTGCTTTTAACATTTGTGCTTATCTTGGGGGGGGGGGAGGGGAACCTGATTAGGATCAATGCACTCAAAAGGCACTGTTTATTTATAGAAGTATGAAAGGAAGAAGGCCTGATAGGATCTCATTCTCTAGGTTCATGCAGCCCCCTAGTTTTCTTAGCTTATTTCAAGCCAATAAACAGCTAAACCTAATAGAAAAATCAAACCCAAGGCACCTGAACTATTTAAAACTTGTTATTTAGCAATACTTAGCATTCCCACCCTTTGAAGAAAAATTTCTTTCTGGCATCTTAATAGTTTTTTTTTTTCTCCAAAAATATAGGTGGGTCTCATGTGCTGTAAAGCAAGCTAAAGGATCTGTCAGCAGCTTACTGCTTGTAGAAAATGTCTAATATTTCCCTTTCCAATGAGTGGCTATCGGTTAAAAAAAAAATCATTTCTGTCCTTGCTGCCTAAAAAAAAAAAAAAAAATAGGTCAAGTAATTTAAGCTAGTCCATTGCAATTAAAATTAAGACACTGCCATTGTCCCTTCTGTTTGGGGGGGGGGGGAGACAAACACAGCACGTGCTAATAGGGTTTCACTGGCTAAGGCCTTTGATGTGCTGTTTGGTACTCTCTTGCTGAGGTTTGCCTCAGCCTGTCTGGGAACTTAGATTTTGCAGATAGTGGTAGAATACTGAGCTGGTAAATACCATCTCTGAAGCTACAGGAAATAGTCCCTTTATGCAAGCAAAAAAACACAAAACATAACAGGAAAAAAAAAATGGCCAGTGGCTGCGAGCCTACATTCTCCAAGTTCTCCATTTATTCTTTTGGAGACAATGTTATCTGCCAGGTTTATGTTGAAGTAAATTTTCCTGACTCAATTAGACAGCAACATTTATTCTCATTAGAGTTCCCGTGGTCCTTTTCACTAGATTAAGAGCCAGTGGCTAGGTCACATTCCAGCGTGCATGATTGCATTCTGCATTCCTGAATATTTCCCACCATGCCTTCAATCTCACCCCAGCCGTCTTCTTGACCCTCATCTACAAATCAGCAGTTCTGTTGTGGGGAGTCAGATGTTTGCTGTCCCCACATCTGACATGCTAAAGCATTGGCCCAAACCTCCATTCCTTGCTCTTTCAAAAAGAAAATCCCTAAGCCAGTGTATATTTCCAAAGAGGAAGCCAATCTCAAATCATGCACCTTTAACCACAGGTTGAAGGCTTTTGTAGGTAAGATACTCTTATTTTTATAAAGAGTGCTTAATCTCCGACTCTGTTGATTAAAAACAAAAAAGGTTGAACAAACATGGGGTATTTGTTATTTGCTCAAGTTAAAAAAAAAAAAAAAAAGCAAAGTTTTCAGCAACGGCAAAAAAACCCCAAACAAACGATAAAAAAAAAAAAAAAAAAAAAAAAAATCTCCAGAGAGGCGCTTCCCTTTAACCTTCTGAATAAATTCCACAAGGGGGCGAAAACACCTAATGATCCAGAGCTGCAAAGTTTGTATTTGAAAGCCAGCCACCCATAATAGATTAGTGGATTAATATTTTGCTCTAAAGGATCTGGCCTTTAATGTTGACATCAATTTATAGCCATCCCAGGCGTTTACAGTAGTAAAAGTCACAGAGACCGTAAACTTCACAATAGATGTCAGCCTCCTGGAACAGCGCTCTACCCTAGCACCCCATAAACAGTGGTGATTAGGTAACTGTTCTTCAAAGACCTATCCAGAGCTCTAACGTCTTTATCAGCCACAAAGATGCTGCCACCGGGATTTTAGCAAGCACCCCGGCAGAGCCGCGCGCGATTATATTCACGCAGACGTTATTTCTCTGTTGTGTTATCAATGGGGCTGTGCTTATCACAGATCTCGTCTTGAAAATCAAGCGTGCAGTGTCTATTTGCGAGCTGAACCTAAAGAACAGAGGCCCTCTTGTACCACGTTAGAACTTTTTGACACACAGCCAAGGTACAGAGGTCAAATTTCCCCATATGCCCTCAGCAACTTAGTAGGAAGCAAGACCACAGAAGGTTTTGCAAATGTCTGCCAGGAGCCCGGTGATCTAGGTCACTGTACAGGTTTCATTAATCAGGTTGTTTAAACAAGGGCTTATTTTTCTCTGCCTAAAGCGACCTGCAGATGTCACGTAGGATCTGCTCAATTGTTGATCAAGAGAGTTTTAATGAAATAGAGATGGTGGGGGAGGGGCGTTTGTATTTGCACTGAGGACAAATTGTGCTTTTAGCCAGCTCTCTGAGTAACAGCGATGGGTCCAAGTTCTAATAATAGTTCCTTGAGCTCTGCATCTCTACATACGTGTCCAGCATTGGAGCAGCAGGAGCAATTTAATGACAGAGCAGGTGTTATGGCTTATTCCCTGGCAGAATAAATGGTGAATCGGGGTGGTATGACAATTCTTTGCTTGCTTCTTCATGAAACACACACACACACACACACACACACACACACACACACGGGAGAAACAGCCAGTATTTGCTGTATGCAAACTTTTTTTTTTCACTTGAGCCTGGGGGAGGGGGGAAGAAAAGAAAAGAAAAAAAGGAAAGAAAAACTTATGTGAAAAATGCTTAGCTAGGAAGATTCACTGCCGGATTGCAGACGCAATATTGACATGCATGTCGTAGCTAAAAGAGAACTTCAGCTTTAACTCTTGGAGAAATGGGCTTGTTGGAAAATTGGGGTGAAAGAGCTTTGCGTGATTTCATAGAACACGATTATTAATAGGATGGCGTCAATTATAGAGTTATAAAAAGCCCAGTGCACCGTGCATCTTAATTTTACCTGTCCTGCTTGGAAATAGAACTTAACAGAGTTGAGCCATTCGGAGTCCTTCTCAGTCAGCACTATGTGCCAGATTCCAGGGCAGCCCTTGGGCAAACCTACCTGCTTGTTCTGACTGTGAAGGTGGGCTTTAGGATGAGACTCAAAGCACAAAAAGGGACCGTTCTTTTGAAGCAAGGTTTGCCATAAGACCACGGACTGCCATTTCCTTAGTCTCTCCATAGGGTCAGTATGAGTCTGCTTGTTCTTGGCTGAGGATATAAGCTGCTCTTAAAAGCATGAAAACGTGACAGGAAACAACCACCTAACTCCTCTCTCACCTGGGAAGATCTGACACTGACAATATTTCTCTTCTGCTTGATTATGTAAGGCTATCCTTGACACCCACTGAATATGGGTTTGGTCGGCTTAAAGACTCAGCTCACCCAGGCTGTTAAAATCATTTTATACTGAGGTCCCTGACACCTAATGCATGGGACAGCGGCAGCTCAGAATTCTGGAAAAATGGGGCACGCTTGGGAGGGAACGTGTTATGAAGGTTGTAATTTGACCTTTGAGTCAAACTCGGAGCAAAATTTAAATATTATTGGAAGCCTCAAGGTAGGTTTCCACCCCCCCCCTCTTCCACCCAGAACTGCAAACCAGTCAGAATCTATTTGAGATTAAGCTAGAAGATGTGTCTATCCTTAGCGCCTTTGCTCAGAAATAAAATCCGTCACTTGAAATAAAGGTAATTTATATTTAATGCCGCCCCATCAATCACTCAGTATAATATTCTAGTCCATCTCCTTTTAAGTAGTTGAACCAGAAACACTTTTCTTCCCCCCCCCACCTCCACCCAGTGAGAAAGATTTAATATTGATAACCTCCCTAGCCAAAGATCACTGGGACTAGATGCAGCAACAAAAACAAAAACAAAAAAACCAGCAACAAAAACACCGTGACAACTTCTCAGCCTTTGATTAAACCACACCAAGAGGCAATCTACAAAGGTAACCACCAGCATTATGTCAATTATCCTAAATCCTGCTTTCCCTTAAGCTCATAGTGACCTGTTTTAGTGTCCTGAAACTTATCCTTTGAAAGCTTACTCTCAATAACAAGTGGAACGTAAAGACAACCTCCCACCCCCCCCAAATGACTGACTTTTAGAAAACAAGTTTATTTCTTAACTTTTTATTGACATTGGCAAATTAAAATAGAATAAATTAACAAGTATTTTCTCAAAAAAATGTTTTGTACAAAAATACTGTCAAAATTTCCTAAAAAGCTTTCAACACAGTAGTATCTTTTCATGTACTGAATATAACTATTAGCACAGTGTCAAAAATGTTGAAGACAGAAACAAAATAAAAAAATCTGTGAAATGTTTGCCACTGACGACATTCCACACCCTATTATTGTCTGTACACATTGGGGAGGGGAGACAGCCAACTTGAAAGTGAACAGTCTGAGGTTTCCTGATGCAAAAGGGTTTGGCCCACATGTTTAATCTTCCAGTTTAGCATATTTGAAAACTTAAGTCTGTACTCGAATGCATAGTTAAAAAAAAAAAAAATGAAGCGAGATGGCAGTTTGTGCAGTAATATCTGCCCTTCAGAGTTCATGCAGCCAGCAAATGAAATTTTTCCTTTCACTCATAAATCTGAACGCAGCGCAGTCATTTGAAACCATCTACAAAATCCACAAGATTAAGCAGTTTGCCAAGCTTAATATCTAACAGTTGAGCACGGGAGAAACTGAGGAAATAAAGGAGTAAAAACAATCAACAAAAAAGACCAAGTTAGCTAGATATTTCAACTACAGAAGGGAGGTGAATGTCAAGGCTACAAAAATGAAACAAGAACAGGGAAAAGTGGCAGCAATCTTTTTTTTTTTTTAAACCAATTTGTACAAGTTTATAGTTTACTTTCTTTCCAGGTTCTCAAACCTTTCAGGATCTGAAAAGTGAGATACTGCGTCTAAGGGAATGTTTTTGTTTTTTTGTTTTGTTTTTTTTTTAATTCACACCGAAGAAGTTGGGGGTAGGGGGTGGGGAGGGTGATTTCTTTCGCCCCGCGAGGTTAACCGAGTCAACAGCTGACTCTGCTGGGCTGCTGCTTGCACACGAAGTCCGTCATAAAATCAAACTCATTTTGGCCCAGCCAGAGTTCGGGCAGCTCCTTGATGCGGTCCAAACCCATTTCTATCACTAAGGACATAAGCACTTCCTCGTCGATGAAATCAGTGTCTATGACATTGGGCGGCAGCATTGCTGCGGGGACGTGAGCCACCGAGGCGGGCATGGTGCTGCCACCGCCGCTGCCGCCCGCGCTGCTGCCACCCGCGCCACCCGAGGTGCCGCCGGAGCCGCCTGGGGTGCCGCTGCCACCCGCACCGCCAGGGGTGCTGCTGCCTCCGCTGTGCTTGGGGTTGCAATCTCGGAAGTGCTGGTTTGTCCCGTTCATCTGGTGGCCTGCAGTGGGGTGCAAATCCGGCATGTAGTGGTTGTGGGGGTAGGGGTGATGGTTGAAATACTGGTTGTTGAGCTTCTGCAGCTGCATGCTGGCCGGCAGGGAGCCTCCCTGGCTGGCCACCGGGGGACCCATGAACTGGGAGTTGTTAAACCTGGCGGCCGGGGCCAGAGCACTCGGGGGGTGCCCCCCGTTCACAGTCCCCGGCCCCATGGCGTGCCTGATGCCGCTCGTGGCATTCATGTTGCCCGCGCCGTAGTGTATGTGCTCGCCCATGAGGGCGTTGAAGGCGTGCTGGGGCTGCTGCTGCTGGTGATGATGCGGGCTCGGGAACTGCCCCATGCCCATGCGGTGGGCAGGGTGGTGGTGCAGCCCGTTGGTGCCGTCGGGGAAGCGCCCGTGGTTCATGGCCATCATATGGTCTGCCATTTCCAGTCCTGAAAGCGAAACGAGCAGACGCTGAGACCCGCGCCACACGTGTCGCCCACCAGAGCGCACCCCACTTCTGTAGCCCCCCCCCCGGACCCGCGCGCACGTCTCAAGCTGCAGACCACCCCCCTCCCCCCCGAGAGAGCCCACACCCCCCTGGGTTCCCTGAAGTGGCCTAATAAAGGAAGTGCCCCGGAGCCGGGCCGCGAACTTCAGGCATTCAATCAGCCCTCCTCACCCTGTGGTTGCACATCCTGTTGTTATTCCCCAGCTCCGCCTAGCGCTTGTCCCCGGGGCCAGCCCTGCCCTCGGAGGACGAGGCTGGCAGCAGCCCTGGCTAGAGCTTCGCCCGCTGCGCTCACCTTCCGTCTTTGCGATTTCTGCTCGGAACACCGAAGGCGGGCTCGTCGGGTCCAGGACCGGCTCAGCAGCACATAGAGGGACAGCCGATGGAAAGGGCTGCGAGGCGCTCGCCGGTGCGAGGTTGGCGCCGAGGGTCTTGCAGCAGCCGCTGGAGCAAATTCCGAGCCGTTCCCTTTTCTTTGCCTCCGCTGCCCTAGCCGCTCCGCAGGACCGCCAGGCAGCTGCCAACAATGAGCTGTGTTTCTCCGGGCTTTGGCCACTGTTAATATAAGGATCTGGGGAAGGGCGGAGCGACAGCTTCCCCGGAGGCAAGCGCAAACACGCGGAGCCCGGAACTTCGGCACCCTGGATCGGGTCCCCTCGGCCGCGGCCGCGAGTCCGCGCTGCACGTGCGCCGCGGCTGCGCGCCCCGGCGCCGCCCAGCCGGTTCCCCGGACTCCGGTGGCTTTCTGCCTCCCAAAGGCGACGTTGTGCCTGCCACCTCAGGGACACGGAGCTCGTCCTCCCGGCCACCCAGGGCACGGAAGCATCTACAGGAGAGGAGCAAGGAGCACTCCCCGCCTCCTTCTGGCCAGATCTCCCCACCCCCAGCTCGCTCACCCGGCTTACCTAGTGATCTGCCCTGCCCTCTACAGGAAAAAGGGGTTCGCTCAGCCTCCTTGCCCTGCAGAGTTTTCTTAGGTGCCAAACTCTCCCCAACCTGCGAGGAATGGCTATGCTTTCCCGAGTTTGATTTTTTTTTTTTTTTAAAGCCCTGGGCCGATCGTGTCCTGTCCTCTGAGCGCGCTTTCCCGAGCCGCGCCTTTGTGTTTGGGTTTGTGTTTTTTTGTTTTGATTTTTTTTTTTTTAATACAGGCAGCATGTACACCTAACTGAGGTATTTTTCTTAGTGTGGATGCACCCCCTGATTCCCCACCCCTCACCCCCGTTCCGCACCTCCACTCTTTTCAAGGACAGGGGTTGGGGCGGGGAGCGGCAGCGGCTGCAGGTGGACCGAGCGCGCTCACAGGCCGGGGAGGCTCCACTCCCGGGTTTCTAGGATCCGCTCCGCACTTTCCGGCCTGCTCCACGCTCCGGGAGTACGTGTGCTTCTGCTAAGTTTGCGTTTGCAGCTCTTGGTAGCTTTGGCATCCGAGCTGAGGCGTCCCTGCTCTGTAAACAAACTCAGCGATCCTCGTCCCCAGATCCACCTTTTTGCACATACACAGTTACTTGCTTCTGCTGTTGCCCTTGATCCAAGAGGTGGGGGGTGTGTGCAAACTTGCACAGCCTCCCTCCGGGCTCTTGCCTGACGGTTTGGGGTTGATTTAGAAGCAAACGGGTTTGTAATTAAGAAATTCGAGGGCTGAGTAAAGCTGCTGCTGCTGAAAAAGGAAAACAGATAGATAGCTTGGTAATCGCTTTGTAAATAAAGTCGTTTTGGAAGTGGGCACGTAGCAGCACGTCCTGTATGGCACAGTGCGCGCACACACGGCTAGGAGTCTTCCTTTTCAGTGAAATTGTTCAGTGGAGCAATAGGCGGTGATAATAATAACCTTGCTTGCAGAACGAAGCACAACGAGCCCGATCGCCCATTTGGCTCATTGACTTGCAAATAAAACCCCTAACACTGGTCTGGGCCACTATCCAGTCCTAGCTCTCTTGCTTTGCGAGTTATTTTTCCTACACCAGGAGGAGGCTGCTTGGAGCGTGTATCTCTCTCTTTAAGTGGTGAAATCGAGTTTAGCGCTCCGAATAAGGACTTCTGAGTAGGGTTGTTTCTTCATAACTCGATGTCCACGGACGACTTCCTGCTGTAAAGAGCCAGTACCCCTCCCCCATCTCGTTTCTTTTTCGCCCTTCTAGCTCACAGTCTCAGTCTCTCTCTCTCTCTCTCTCTCTCTCTCTCTCTCTCTCTCTCTCTCTCTCTCTCTCCTGTATTTCTTGAGAAATGGAAATTCTGATATATTGCCCGCCCCATTCAGTCTTTTTTTTTTGTCTTTTTTTTTTTTTGCATTACTCCTGTCTTCCCCAAGTCGGTCCTTTTCATGCACCCCAAACAAAACCCCTTCTCTCTTCCTCTCTACCCCTTTTTCAGACTGTCCAGCATTTATAACCCTATATGCAAATTATTTTTGAAACCTCAAGAATGTTTACTTTTTGGAGAAGTGAGCAAGAGATACATGGCTTTCAGTTCTAACAATTCTCTCTTTGGTCCAGCTCCTAGTTTGGCCTGTATGTCATGAACATGAAGCTGAGAAACCAAGAGGTTTTGAAGGAGATCAGAAGGGACACTTGCTATCAAAAACCTGCATTCCAAAATCTTGGCCAAGTCAAGATAATTTTTTTTTAATAGATTATTTACTTCCTTTTCGTATCCTGCAGTCTTGCGACACAAGGAACGGCTTTTGAACGTCTAATCTAAATTCCTCTTGCAGCCATTAAGGGAAGGTACCCCACTAGTGAGCTCCAATGTTTCTGCAGACTGTTGGGCAATCTCTGGAAAGGTCACCTGCCCATTCTCCACCAGTAAAAAGGAAAATAAATACTTCTGAGTCGAGCTGGATGGGATGCAGAATGCGTTGCTCATTTATTCTCCCAATTCATGTTCTCTGAATTCCAGGAACTTCTTAGTGCCCTAAGATGTAAAGATGGCAACTCATGCTTAGAAGGAGATCTCAGATAACCAAGTTTGGGTACACCCATCATCCCAGAGTGTACCGGAGGGATACCATACCGTGTCTCAGAGGCACTGGGAGGCTTCCCAGCGGGCATAGTAAACTAGTTAAAACCAGAGGATGAGTAAACATTTGGTTGCATGGGTCGAAGAGGTCCGGCAAGGAAGAAAGAAGCAAGCTGGAGAGATGAGTCCTAAGGGCCAAACTCTTTTTGGGTCCAAATTACAGTTGGGTCCTTAGGCCCCCGGGTTTCCAGGCTGAGAATTCGGATTGGGTCCCAGCACCACAGAGAAGCGGGCGAAAGCTTATGAAGCTCTGAGGTAGTATTGTGGAGCGCAGTGCGGAAAAGGAAGTCTTGAAACAGGGAGTCCAGGTTGGGGGTGGTTGTGTTTATAGTTATCAACAAATACAGGAAGTTCCCTGAGGTTTCTCCCAGGAAACTGGGGAGGTGTGGCCAGCGAGCACTAGACAGTTGTAGTAGCTTCCTAGGATTGACATAGTAGAACACCAGGCCTAAGCAACAAAAAGTTATTGTCTGATTTATATTAGGGAGCTGGAAGTCCAAAATCAAGAGTTGGCAGGACTGGTCCTGTCCATCTTGTATCTTCTGGCAGGTTGCTGGCAGCACTTGGTCAATCCATCCCTGCCATTTTTTGTTTCTGCCCTTGTCTTCACATAGTATTTCCCAGCGTGTGTCTCTCTGCGCCACCACTTTCTAAGGACGTCACTTGTAACTGGATCGATCGTCACGACCTCATTTGGCCTTGATGACCTCTGAATATATCCTATACTCAAGTCAGATCACATTCTGAGGCACAGGAGATTAAGGCTATACCTAGGTTTTTAGAAAAAGCCAGCTCCAACCCATAATAACAGTGAAGAACTTAAGAGATCTAAGATCCCAGATCATGAAGAAGAAACTCTTTAGAGTTCTTTTCCCAGACACTCCGAAGGCCCTTGTTCACATTTCTGCGACTCGGCTCAAATTCCACCCAGAGGTCTTGCTCAGCATCCCATCCAAGGACTAAGATGCCTTTTGTTGAGTACCTCACCCTATTTTCTACTTTTCTCCGTGGTATTTGTTCCCACCTGGTACTTTGCCTAGTCAATGAACTTAACTGTGAACTGCCTTTCCCCACTAGGAACAGGGCTCCAGGAAAGCAGAGACCAGTAAGTTTGTCGGCTGTAGATATGAATCAAGTCTAATTAGATGTTCAGCAACAATGAATGAATGGGTGAGTCAATGAATCGGTGAATAAAGATTGATACATCTTAGAATAGCTATCAAGGGAACCAAAGTGAAAAGTGAGGGAAGAGCCTTCAAGAGGTTGCTTTTAAGCGAGAGGTAGAAAAATCCAGCAGAGGGCTGGGCGTGGGGGTGGCTTAATTGGTAGACTACATGCATAACAGGGACCTTGAGTTTCATCTCTAATACCTTGTTAACGGCATGGGGCACGTGTCTAATCGTCATACTTGGGAGGTATCAAGAGTTCAAGGTCATCCTTGGCTACATAGAAAGTTTTGAGTCCAGCCTGAGCTATGCGACCCTATCTGAACAACAACAGCAATGACAACAACAACTCTCCGGTGGGAAGAGAACAGCTGCTCACCACAGTGTGAACCTTGGCCTATCTTTCACTTAAGCAAGAATGTCATCTGTTGAAGGCAGGTAGCTCACCAGGGGCTCATTGGCAGCCTAGAAACAGAAGTGGAATCAGGCCTACTGGTGTGGGTTTTTTGACTGACACAGAGCTTTTAAGAGTGAGCCTCCAATGCCGGGCGTGGTGGCGCACGTCTTTAATCCCAGCACTCGGGAGGCAGAGGCAGGCGGATTTCTGAGTTCGAGGCCAGCCTGGTCTACAGAGTGAGTTCCAGGACAGCCAAGGCTACACAGAGAAACCCTGTCTCAAAAAACCAAAAAAAAAAAAAAAAAAAAAAAAAAAAAAAAAAAAAAAAAAAAAAAAAAAAAGAGTGAGCCTCCAGTTTAGCTAAAAGCTAAGCTTAAAACAAACAAAAAACTAATAATGTAAAAAACCTCATTCTTGCATGTGTGGTGTGGGTGGTGAGGGATCTAAGACACTGTTTTATGCTTTACCTAGATTACCTTTCTTAATCCTTAGAAAATAGGGATGTACGAGTTTTTTTAAAGGAGGACTTTGAGATTCAAAGAGGTCTAAGAAAATGAAAACAAAACAACAACAAAATGGTACCTTGCTGTCGCTGTTCCAGTAAGGATAAAGGGTGCTTGGTGAGCTTTAAAGTGCTATCCAATGCCGTGGATACAGCCAATAATAAGGCTAATATTAGATGACTAGAACGGCCTTAATAAATCAGATCAGGAAGGTTATCAAAGGAAATGTATTTTCTCACAGTTGTGTAGGCTGTAAGCCCAAGGTCAAACTGTTAGTAGATAGTGTTCTGAAGCGTCTATTCAGGGTTTGCAGTTAGTCATCTTGCTTGTGTCCTCTTGTGAATTGAATGATAATACATGTTCCCTCCTACATATGCACATTGGTTTTTTTTGTTGTTGTTGTTGTTGTTTGTTTGTTTTGTTTTTTTTTGTTTTAATAAAGACTTTAGCCAGATTAGATAGGACTAGCTCAGATGGTTTCCTTTCACTGTCACTACCTCTTCAAAGGTCTTATCTACGAACAGTAACATCCTGAAGCGTTGAAAAATGGGGCCAGCCCTTCATCACAGGAATTTCGAGGGGACAGTGTTCAGCCTATTTTTTGTGTGCAAATTCATTTTAGTTAACTGACATCTTATCAGTTTGCAACCTTAACAGCAAACTAGGAGCACGCACGCTGGTTTTGAAGTCTTGTGAGGTCGGTTGAAAGCTTGAAAAGAAAAATAAAATCAGTGGCTGAATAATTCAGGAAATGCTCTATCAAAACAAGATTATATTCAGTAAGAAAAACCAGAGAGGCTCTGCAAGGACAATTACAGATTATGTGCGTATTAGATGGGAGATTATTGAATAGATGTAGCAAGTTCAGCCAAAAGAGAAAAATGTGGATCACCCGGAGCTATTGGTTGGTTGAATCAGATGCACAAAGAAGATATTATTCAAAAAGGGAACAACTTGAAATATGTTAAGGATAGGGCTATCACATGACAGAGCTGGAAATATTCCTTTTGCTGAATTTGGCTCTTCTTAAGTTGATTAATAGTTACAGAAATCAAAGAAGACTTGTTTATTTTTCTTTCTTAAAAAGAAATATATTACTGGTCAGTGGTGGCCCACGCCTTTAATCCCAGCACTTGGGCAGAGGCAGGTGGAGTTCTGAGTTCGGGGCCAGACTGGTCTACAGAGTGAGTTCCAGGACAGCCAGAGAAACCCTGTCTCGAAAAACCAAAAAAAAAAAAAAAAAAAAAGAAAGAAAAGAAAAGAAATATATTTTAAGGAGATGAGAAGTGGGACCTGGAAGAACTATTTAATCTGGAGGGGAAAAAAAGGCTGTCGGGTGACTTGATACATGTGTTTCTGGTATGCACATAGAGAGAGGAACATGGTGGATCCTTTACAGATGTTTTCTTTTTCCACTGAGAGAGGGAAGGGAGACAGACAGAGAGACAGAGAAGAGAAAAGCTGATTAGAGAAGGGAGCTTGGTCAGGGCTTCCCATCCTGGACCCCTTAGATGTAGAATATCTACAGCTTTGCTTTTATGTGCCTATTGTATTGTTTTATTTTGTTTCAAAACATTGCCCTGGTGTTAAATAGTTATGAAAAAGAATGTTTTGGATAACACCTAAAAAAAGAACTCATGTAGTTGTTACCTGTAGATAGGGCTTCAAAAAGGAACATTTACCCCAATTCTTTCATTTTCTAGATGAGAAATTGAAGGTCGTGAGAGGTTAAGTGAGAGTTCCTCATGACTCCCAGGATTTCCAAAAATAGTGCTCACAGTCAGAGGAGCATGTTCAGATGGGCAGGAGCAAAACAGATACAATGTGCTGACTGGCTGGACCTGCCTGTCCTAAGGCCTACATTCTGATAATTAACTGAGCTGTAGGACACAGTAACAGTATCTGTAGGAATGTCTACTTTTATGCAAAAGTATGAAGCCAACTCATTTAAAATTATTTTCCATTAGTGGTTCTGCTTGTGGGTCCTGAGAGGCAGTTGCAGACGTCTAAGAGGTTAGCTTACTTGTTAACTCACTGGTACATACTCTTGCTGGATGGCTGGGCTTACAGCTTATAGTTGGCAGTTTTGTCTTGTTTTGTTTGGGATTTTTGAAACAGAGTGTCACACTGTAGCCAAGACTGGTCTCAAAAATCTTCCTGCCTCGGTTGTCTCCTGAGCACTGGACTGACTTATGTAACTGTGCCATCACATCTGGCCTTAAATGCTTTATTTTCTTTGTCCTGTCTGTCTGTCTTTCAAGATAAAAGACTAGTGGTCCCGAGTAAAATAAATCAGTAGAATATAAATAGAGAAATGTGGCCACCACAATTATTTTTCAAAAGACTTATGATAATGTTCACCACATCCAGAAGGTACATTTGCCAAAGGAATTTTTTTTAAGGAGTTTTTGAAGGATTGTTTATTATGTATACAGCATTCGGCCTGCATGTATCCCTGCAGGCCAGAAGAGGGCATTGGATCCCATTACAGATGGTTGTGAGCCACCATGTGGGTGCTGAGAATTGAACTCAGGACCTCTGGAAGAGTAGATAGTGCTCTTAACCTCTGAGCCATCTCTCCAGCCCCGAATATTTTTATACTGTAGAAACACATAGTTCTTGATGTAAAATTTCAGTGCTAAGAATTACAATGACTACCTAACTTAGTCTTCAACTTATTAAGAACAATCTAACTGCTGTATGGAATAATTGTTAAGGTATGTTTCTGATTTATAGCCTGAAACTATTCTTTTGATCTGGGTATTACAAACAAAGTACACATGTTAATTTTTAAGAAAATCTCAATTGATTTTTGTTTAAATACTTTATCTTCCTAGCTAATTTTGAAGTATGAAGCTGAGGAACCAACCCCCCCCACCCCAGGAAATGGAAACATTTTGTCAATTTCTGATCTGGTGATATGTAGTTATATCTAATATATTTAGAATGTATTTAATTCAAAATCCAAAAAGATATATTCTCATATATTCTCAATTTTGAATTTTTCAATAAATTATGCAAAAAATGAGTAAAAGCAAGCTTTACAAACAAATTTCAGCTACACATAAACATAAAACATATTTGATATGAACTCTCATATTTTTATGCATCATGAAAAAAAATTTTTTTAATGACCTGAAAATGCCTA
Organism: Mus pahari; assembly: GCF_900095145.1. Classification (NCBI taxonomy): domain Eukaryota; kingdom Metazoa; phylum Chordata; class Mammalia; order Rodentia; family Muridae; genus Mus; species Mus pahari. Next base: position 41,336,419 of record NC_034610.1, on the reverse strand, counting down.
CATGCTTCAGAGATCCTGATGGAGATGATTCACATGACAGAGATGTTACCAAAAAAAAAATTGTTAAGTTCAAGCCAGTGATTCTTAAGAATAACAGAAAACCCAAAAGAAAGAACTCCTCCAGAGTCTTGAACATTTAGTAACTGATTTGTATTAGTTTTATGGAGATGAAAATAGAAAATGACAGTGACATCCTTACATTCACCCCTCTTGTGCAACTACATTATCAGGACACATTTTACATGCTAACAAAAAAATGGAATTGGAAAACCAGTAACATCTGAAATGAGCAGCATTCCCACAGCACGCTTTGCGGGGACTCAGTAGCAACTGCTGCCTCATACACTTCTTCTGTCGAGCTCAGTGTACTGTGCAATGCAATTCTTTTATTTGGTCCATCCTAAAAAACTAGAATTAAGGGGTAAACTGAGTAACATCAGTAAAGTGCTCATGGGAGTTCCATGCCCAGGGCTCCTGTCAAAAAATCTGGGCATGGGGATGCCCATGCACTTGTGATCCCAGTGCTGGGGAGGGGACGGCGGGAGGCTCCTCTGGACACACTGACCAACCCATGTGGCCTAACTGAGGAGTTCCAGACCAATCCGAGACTCTGTCTCTAAAGAAGTGGATGCCACGAACGAGGTTACCCTCTGGTCTCCACATGTACCCACACACTTAGGCGTGCATGCCCTTTACCCACTGGGCCAACCTATCTGTCCCAAATTACCCAAAGATTGCTTCTTTTCTTTCACCCCCACCGCACCCTGCACAGTGTTTCACTATTTGTTCCTGGCTCTCTTGGAGCTCACTCTGTTGACCAGGCTGGCCTCGGATTCACAGAGATCCACCTGCCTCTGCAGGGAATAAAGGTGGATGCCACTAAATCTGGCTTAAACGAAAGATTTCTTGAAGTGGAAAAGAGAACTAAAAAAATCAGGACTGTGAAGGTGACACGAAGGTCAATAAAATATATAGCAGTTTGGGTGATATTCACTATAAATGCTGTAGATCTTGTGATTATTATTATGAATAATTTGAATTAATGGGTGAGCTAGAAAAAGAATAGGAAAGCTAATTCACTGGGAAGTTTTACATTACAAAATTCCTTTTCAAAATGCAAGTGTTCCCCCTACCTCCATATCAAACAAACAGGTGATCTGTGAATTCTTTTTTTTTTTTTTTTTTTGGTCATTTTTTTTCTTATTTCTTTTTTAATTCTGAATAGTAGTTTGGCAGAATTCTTACATGTCTTGGGAAATAATTGCATAAGAATATGTACGTTAGTATATAAGTGACTTTTGAGTTTAGATCATAGTATCTGAAACGCTTGCAGGTGTAACTTCTCTATGTATTTTAAACACACTACTCTACACCCTCTGTAGAACTTATAGGTTAAATTGATGGAGCTTCTAGAACCAGTGTGTGATGATGGCCCTGGGGAAGATCCCACAAACCTTGAAATAATGTTATCATCTGTGAGTGAGAGAAAGGGCCATAAACATTTACAAGAGAAAATCAGAGTATTTAGCAGGGAACTTCCAACTTCCTGGCCTATCCTGGACCTTGGGAGTTACAGCCTAGAAATCAAAGACGCTGCAGAAGCAAAAGCCCCTCTATCTATCAATCAATCAAGTGTTCCTCATCCATCTCTCCTCTGGCTGGTCTGAAAGCCTGTGGGGCTCAGGCGAGATGGGCCAGCTGAGCTGAAGACCAACCTTGCTTTCTAGTGGCTTGTTACTGAAAAGGCATAGGGACATCCCTGCTACCGTTGTATTACGACTGCAGTGGGTCTGTTGATGTGCTCTGAAATTCTGAGTTAGTAGAGTTGTGATTCCGGAATTAGTACAATTCACGGGTGCTTCTTCTGCTTTGTCATCCTGTGAAGCTTTGCAGCAATTTCCCAGCAGCGGATCAGGCCAGGTTCTCATTATTGCTTGACCCTGCCATGTATGTAGTCATGGGTCATTTAACCATGGGGACATGTTTTGAGAAATGCATCATTAAGAGGTTTCATCATTGTGCAAACTTTGTAGGGAGCACTTAAGTAAACTAAGAGCTAAGTTTTACTTCATCATACAATCTCTGGGGACCACTGTCTTATGCTTGTTCCGTTGGTGACAGAAGGAAGCATTGCTGTACAGGGTGTGACTGTAATGTCTTATGCTCCCCTCCCAGAGCCCCTCTTCGAATATATACTTAATATATATTGTTACTCCTTGGCCACTGTCCCTGCAGCATCAGGGACCAGGTTTCTATCTTATCCTGAGGGTTCCACCATCCAATTCCAATATGAAGTACCTGTCTGAGTATAAAAATCACGAAGCTGAAAACTCAAATTCTTTATAACGTTCTGGTGAAGACGTTGACACGTACTTTTAATTTTTTAAAATGCGATATTTTCCCCAATCTTTTTTTGGCTTGGCACTCTGTGGACCCTCCCGGTTTTCTCCATAAGAAATAATCCATGCTAACTAGTTTGGGAAGAACATTTTAGAAGCTAATTATTATATTTTCATTTTTTTTTCAGTCTTTCTTTCCTTTAAAATCATCTCAGGATTCCAGATTCTTCTGTCAGTTAAACTTGTCTTTGAGGCATTGTTCCCTGTAATAATTTATTGTTGTTGTTGTTGTTGTTGTTGTTGTTGTGTTAGAATTGCAGCTTGTCTAGATAGATCACACCAGACCAGTACAGAGGTTTATTGTGGAAGAAAAGGGTAAAAGGAGGTGACAGAGACGAAGAGGGGAAGAGAGCCAAGTTCAGGAGGGACTGAACTTTTATTTGGACTGTGCCCTAATCACGTATAGGTTAAGGTGGGCCAGGTGGATGCTGGGAATGTATGGCAACTGCCATGGCAACAGATGCACAGGTTTCTGTCACCTATGGGTGACATCATCACTGGATTAGGAAGCTTGCTTCTGATGTCAACAACTATTATTATTATTATTATTATTAGTGGTGGTGGTGGCAGTTTTGTGGCTCCTTCAGAATACACCATGAGGAGGAAGAGAATGAAATGTAAGAAAGGGATCCATGGCCAGAGGTTGGCATTGCTCATCCCATTCCCCCCACAGTTGAAGGCGACACGTAGCAGTCACACGCAGACCCCGCAGACACATGACACAACATTCCCTTAATCTCATGTAGTCACGTGTTCCCCAATTACTGGGTGTTATGGTGGGATCACACCTTCCTACGACGTGTTAATATCCAAAGTCTTATGATGCCTATGAACAGTCTTTTCTTCTTGGCTTTTGCTGCTTGGAAGGCAGGGCAGGCAAAGGAAGGAAACGAACAGAGGCTTGGAGGGAAGGGTCCAGAGTTCAGGAGACTCCATGAAGTCTGCTGTCAGAGCTCTTAGGTGATTAGATAAAGGGACAACATTGAAACCCACACACTCTCCTCACGACACAGTTTCCCTGTGTGCTACCCACTCCACAGCCCAGACTGCCAGCAGAAGGCCTCGGTCCCGAGGCTGTAACTTAGTTTTCTGTCCTACTCCATGAACTCATAACATGGACTATGTGAGTCCCGAAACCTGACACAAGGACACTAATTCAGGAAAACCATCTCGGGAAATGAAGATAGCGTCAGTAACAGATTAGAAACCATCTTAATCTCTTGACATATGGGCTTACAATTAAGCAGAGGCCAAATGCTATGATATATATTCATCTGGTTAGCCACAAAATGGGTCCACTCACTTTACAAATATCCCCGGAAAGTGTTGGTTCCCTTATCTTTGAAGAAAGGGGTTTCCGTAGTTACTGATCACGGATGGCATCACCGGAGTTCAAATCTGTGGTGTTCTGCTGGTCTTTGAACATAAGGCCTGGTGGACATCAGTTGGATCTGCCTTTGCTGTCGGAAGTCGACGGTTGCTATGATTCCCCCACTGTGGGAAAGGATCTGGGCACTGAGAGTCAGAAAGCTTTCTATTTTTTAAGAAGTCACCAAGTTATAGTGCCGTTGAAAACTCTGTGGGGTGTTTTATCTAGTAGTAAGCACACAAAATGAGACCACACACACACACACACATTTCACAATCAATTGCAAAGTATTCTCCATTGGGGCTTCTTAAACACTGATGATGATGGAGGTCGGTGTATATGCATGTATCTATTTATTTTTGCTTTGTTTTGTTTTTTTGAGACAGTCTCACTCAATAGCCCTGACTGATTAGGAACTCAATGTGTAGCCCAGGATAGCCTCAAGCTTGGGGTTGTCCTTCTGTCTCAGCCTCCTGAGTTTTAATGTTATAGATACTAAACCTAGACACTACTTTTTATTTTGTTTTGAAATACGGGTTTTGCTAGATAGCTCAGCTTGACTTTGAACTCTCTGGACAGTCCAGCCTGGCTTTAAACTCCTGGCTCTCTTGTTTTAGCTTCCCAAGTGCTGGACTTGGAGGTATGTGCTACCTGTAGTGTATATGTATGATGGGCCCTGAATAATTGTGAGAATTGTATAATCGCAGGACACGACTGATAGAAAACCTGGTAAACATCAGCCAATCTAACCCAGTTCCACTAGGAGTTATAGAAATTCTCACTAAGGGAGGCAAAGTGACTGGCCCAAGGTCATAGAGGGCAAGGATTACAGAGCAAAGCCCGAGGGAGTTGCAGAAGATTATATGAACTGTCTGCAGAGTTCATGCCCCGTTGTTTGTGTCCCATTGATGAGCCTGAAGAATCAACTGTGCAAAAGTGACCACAAGACAAACCTACCTGTAGCCCAAACCTTTGCTCACAGTACCAACCAAAGACAGCTGTCAGGAGCCCTGTTAGAGGAATGGCTGGCACTGGTTTTACCCATCTGGACCTTCTGGAAAACCAGCTCTGTATCAGAACTTGAACAGGGCTTATGGATAGGCTAACCTAATGACCGACAGTGTGTTCAGAGAGGTTAAGGGTCAAGCCTTCTTCACTACCAAAAGCACAGATCAGTCACAGTCAAGTTCTTAATGTGCTGCTTTCCTTAGGATGGGTGGAAGTTCTGGGAGGTGAAAAGCTACAATGGGAGTCATACAATGTCCACTAATCAAGTAGCCGGACATCTTCCTATCTTAATTGTGTCCCCATATCAGTGTCGTAAGTGACCACTTGACCACCTTTCTTTCCAAAGTCCCATGGTTATAGGAGAAGGTTCTTTAACTTTCCAGAATGTGAAGGTAATATATGGAATCAATGGAATGTTGGAGTGTCAATAGACACAGGAGCCACCCACTTAAGGCCGGTGCTGTAGGAGGACCACATATTTGAAAGAATGGCTGTCCAGGAAAATAGCGCAGACTACGTACACAGTAGTGGCTGGGATAATGAAGAATGCTCTATCTAATCAATGCAACCACGTTTATCTTGGGGCAGGGGAGAGTAGGGGGTGATGGGTAGGGTGGTACCACAGGGAGCTGGGAGGCCAACCAATGTCATTAAAGCATGACCTCACTTTCCAAAAGCCACACGATAATAATGAATGACTAGAATCTTAACTTTTGAGAATTGGAGTGCGGTAAATTGCCCGAAGAGGCGTCAGCTTAAAGTCAACACAGGGGCTTGACAAAATGGAATCTGAAGGGCAAGAATTTGGTAAAGTTTCTCTGCGCTGGCCACAAACGGCAAAAGTTTGGGCCCCTAGAGAAGTGTCTTCATGTTGGGAGGGAAGTCATTGCTCTGTGGCTTAATAATGACCTTTGGTCAACTGTCCCTATTGTCTCCGCTTCGTTTCTGTTATATACTATCATCACAAGAAGCAAGGAGAAAAGTGGTTAATTTTTTTTTTTACAATCCCAGGTTATAATCCATCACTGAAGGGAAGTCAACACAGTAGGGCTTTGAAGCAGTTGGTCCGTATCCAGGGAGAAATAATTGCATCAATGTTCATCTGCTCGCTTGCTTGCATTCTCTTCAATTTCTCTACTCTGACATAGTTTTAGCCCCAACTCTGCTTAGGGAATTGTGCCACCCAAACTAGGCTGGGTCTCCCTATATCAATTAACTTAATTAAGACAATCCCCCACAGAAATGCCCATAAGCCAATCCAGTGTAGATAATTCTTCACTGAGATTATTTGTCCAGGTGATTCTGAATCGAGTCAAGTTGACAATTAAAGCTGTCGGTCACACCCATGATCATTCTTCTCCTGGCTCGGATTCCTTCTCCAAATAGGACGTTTCTGATCAATAATTTAACTTCTGCGATTTGGGAAATAGTGATAAATGCAAGGGAACATTCTACTTGGTGGCCACAAGTAGTTCAGTCTATAAAAACCGTGTCCCTTTCTCATTAAAAATGAAACTACATCTTGAGGTGAATGAATATTTTACATTTGTTTTTACTAGGGCATGCCCGCTCTGTAAAGTCTGCTGTGCATTAGTACATTTGAGCTTTGATGCCAGTAGGTGGGAATCATATACTACAACACGGCAACCTCGCTGAAGTGTTGTCAGATGATCAGCAAGCCTCTGTGCAGGGCAGGCTATTGGTTATTGAGGCCACGGCATCCCCTTTGGATACCATTCCTGTCAGTTTACAGCAAGCCAGGTAGACTTCCTCTGAAATAGCTGACACCTGCTTCATTGTGCCATTGAGATGTGTCAGGTAAGGCCAACAAAGTAGAAGGATGTCCCTGCTCTTGGCTTTCAAAACTGAGAAGGGAGCCCTAGGCTCTTTGACTGTGCCAAGAATGCTGAGTAGGTCTTGTTTAATTAATTAATTGATTGATTAATTAATTTGATGTATATGAGTACACTGTCACTCTCTTCAGACACACCAGAAGAGGGCATTGGATCCCATTACAGATGGTTCTGAGCCACCGTGTGATTGCTGGGAATTGAACTCAGGACCTCTGGAAGAGCAGTTAGTGCTCTCAACCGCTGAGCCACCTCTCCAGCTATGAGTAGTTTGTTTTTTTTACTTCATTTGTTAAAAATAGGAACCTTCGGTTGACTGGGAGTCAGAATTGGAAATCATGTATTATCTTAGACGTTTAAGACATTTAAATTTTAATTTAGTGAGTTCAGTGGTTGTTGTTGGCTGCCACATTAGAGTTGTCTTCTTTGTACAAGTTTTGCTTAATAGCGTACGTGTAGAAAACTCAGTGTGCCCTTGAGGGAAGGAGAGGCAAGAAAGGAGATGCACATCCTGGTCACATACACAGTTCTGTGGAATTCACTCCACCTGAGGCTAAGAGAGGTGAGTAAGCAAACAGACCAGCTATCCCCCCCCCCCCCCATAAATCTGCCTGACAGGGAAGTCGGAAGGCTTCCTGTGACTATTTAACCCTTTTAAAAGACAGTGGGGGGTGAACTATGCCGCTAGACCCCACGTACAATTTTTTTAGAACAAGGGTTGTTTGGCTGTTTTCCAAAACCCGGGGAAACTGTTCCCAGTGTCTTCAGAGTTCTGCATCCTTCTTATCTTTTCAAGGACCTGCCTCGGTGATCAACCTCACTTAAGACAGAAAAGAGGACTACATTCATTCCCTCCCAACTCTTTTCCAACTTTGCATAGAACAAGTTTCAGAAGATGCAGTAAGACATAAAATGGGGGAGATGAACCTCGCACCTCTGTGGACAATGCGTTTGGTGAATCCAGGAGCCATGCAAATTTCTCCTAGCTTCCTGGTGGCGGGAGAGAGGGGGACACTGCTAGAGAAGAGTTCAACATTAAAAAAAATAAATCTAAGATTGTGTGTGTGTGTGTGTGTGTGTGTGTGTGTGTGTGTGTGTGATAGCTATCATTAGCAGAGGGGTGATTATTTTTTTTGATTGTTTGTTCAACTTAGCACAATAGCCTTTGACATAAATTTTCCAAAGAAAATCTTTCCTTAAAGGTCTCTAATTACTTCTTCTATACCATTGCTCAATTAGTCCTTTTCTCTGTGTTAACATTTTTAAAAAGGTATTCTTCTTTGTCCCATAATTTGGATGGAAAACTATGGTGAAATGCCTCCACACTGGCTTCCTAGGCCTTGAAAAACAGTGCAGTTTCCTGTGCACATATGAAGTATGTGTAGGTTTTTACCATTGGGAGAGGACTTCCACCATGCTTTACCCTTTAAAACTATGTTTTTTGTTTTTGTTTTTGTTTGTTTGTTTGTTTGTTTTTGTTTTTCCCTGAATGTAGTGACTCAGAAAGGAAACCCAAAAGCTCAGGGTGTAGAGTCAGGAGGATTGCATGAGTTTGAGGCCAACCTGGGTGACGTAGAAAATTCCAGGCCAGCCTGGGTCAGTGTTTGAGACCCTTTGTCAAGAAAGTACCCTCACTCACCTGTGCGCACGCATGCTGGCAGGCACGCACACAGTGGTGTTGCTGTCTGTTTGGGAAACGGCAATCGAAGAAGCCTGCAGGGTGTTAGCAACGGAATCTATCACTCACACTTAACTTCGCAGATAAACCCATTCTCCTCAATTAAAGCTCACGGTTATATCTGTAGGCAGAGGCCCTTGGGAGTGGTTTTTCTCTTTCTTTGTTCCTGGTTGCAGGTCAGATCTCAGAACTTCCTTCTGAGTATTTAGCTTTGGATCTGGGTAAGTCACGCCTTCCCGGCCTACAGAGAGCAGATCCTCCTGTCCCCGGGTTCCTAGTACAGAAAGTCCTCCTTCATTTGGGCTTCTGCATACCACTTCTCTGAGGACCGCTCTGTTTCAATAGACTTAGCTCCAGTGTTATTCAGATACACACCTTTCTTCTTGGCAAGTAAACTTTAATAAAGCTTCCAAGAAGACAGAGGAGAGGCTATTGGGTTGACATGACACAAATGCATTTTCCAAGTGACTCCTAAGACATCTTGTATAACTGTGATGGTGGTGATGGATACAGGGGAGTGAAATCTTGTTTCATTGAAGAGGTCTATTAAAGGGAAACAAAATTGTCTCAGGCTCTGTAAATTTGACATTTTTGAACATTTTCTTCCAGGGTTTTTCAAAAGGACTTTACAAGGACTCCAGAGGGAGTTGGGGTTTGGGGTTTGGGGTGGGGATGTCTCTCTCTCTCTCTCTCTCTCTCTCTCTCTCTCTCTCTCTCTCTCTCACACACACACACACACACACACACACACATACACACACACACACACACAGCTTTACTCACAAGGCCATGTACCTGGAACGTGTATTTAACAGCAATTGCCTTGACCATTGTTTCTAACTCCCTGGGGTTCAGGCAGCTGCCTTCCTAAGTGCCAGAAAGATGCATTCAACCCCAAGTCACCACATCCGGGTGGTCCTCGTTATGGAGGAAAAGCCTCATTTGTTCGTAGGCTTCAGAGAAACCATTAGGGCACAACATACGATTTTAAAATACTCTGATACGGGCTGGAGAGATGACTCAGAGGTTATGAGCACTGACTGCTCATCCTAGAGGTCCTGAGTTCAAATCCCAGCAACCACATGGTGGCTCACAACCATCTGGAATGGGATCCGATGCCCTCTTCTGGTGTGTCTGAAGAGAGCAACAGTGTACTCACATAAGATAAATAAATCTTTTTGTTAAAAAAAGGAAAATGATGAAAAATAATATAATAAAATAAAATACTCTGACACTTTGCTCAGGGTTCTAATGTTGTTCGCTGAATAACCCCACCCACCCTCCTCGCTAAGTCTGCTGGGCTTTCTTTGTTTTTTTTTTTTTTTTTTTTTTCCTCCATTGTAATTGGTTTATTGCTATGGGCCTTCCTTTTGGAGAAAGGGTTGACTGCTGATAGTTACATTCCGGACAGAACTAAATTTCTTTCGCCCCCCAACCCCCACCCCTGCCCCCAGATGGCCTAGTTTTGATGTGCCTCTCAGGAGCCCTCCCCCCCAGCCCCAGCCACACACTCCCACTTTTCTGGCTTAGAGCAAGCACTCAAGGCCCCCAACCTCCCTTGCCAGCTTTGGGTTAGGTCCTCCAGAGCCCAGAAGCCCAGAAGCCCAGAGAATTTAGTTGGCAATAGGTAGTTTTCAACAAGGCCAGCTGTTAGGGGGCAAAGATCAAAACTGTGAGGATTCATTTCGAAAGTGCTCTTGCCTGGCTGGAGAATGGATCTTCCTCCAGCCAGTCTCTAATGGGACCCTGGGAGATGGAAAGTATTTCTCAAGCTGCATGTGCACATCAAACGGGACTTCCTGGAGGTTGCTTCTGAGCCATTTCTGCATCTCAAAGAGCCTTTATTTATCCCATTAGTTAAGTAACTACAGTGAAAGCAAGGAGGCTTCTCCCAGGTGTCGAACTCTTCAAAAAGGACTTTCTCAACAAACCCTTGTTCCCACATTGGTTGCTATGCTGATTTCAACGATGCTTTGTTGCTCTAAGGAGAAAAACAAACACCCCAGGGAGAGAGAAGTTTTCACAGAATATTGTAGACCTGGTGGGAGGTGTTGAAACCAATATTTTTCTTCCCTTGATAGAGCCATGTAGGAAATTATAGCTACAACTATTATCACGGAGTGTCACTAAATTGTTACTCGGTGTCCTTGTTCATTTGCTTTTAGGGTTATGGTGGTGGTTTTTGTTGTTTTTGTTGTTGTTGTTGTTGTGTTGTTTTGTTAGGAGAATGTGTTCTTCTGCTAGGATGACCTTCAATTTGTAGCCACTCCCCTGTTTCACCTTTGTGAGTTCTGGGATTACATTACAGCCAAATGTTTAGTCAACCTCTCATCTCTGGCTTCCCCGGTTCCCAATCCGTACTTGATACCAGGCCCTAGTAACCCTTCTAGCCTAAAACCACAGGGTTCTACTTCCTGCTGTTTGGCTTAAAGTTCTTCAAAGTGCACAGAAGACAGTACAACGCATCCCAGAGAAGCCCACGATGTGCTGGCCCCAGCCTTCCCGTCTGTTGTTAGTGCCCCATGATGAGCTCTCTGACAGCAGTGAACTACCAACAAGAGTACAGGCAGCAACAACTCAGGCAACACCTCGAAGGCTGAGCGCTCTAGGGTGTGCGTTTATTCTCATGGTAATTCCAAGGGCGGGATACTTTTGCCAAGCTCACGTTTCAGAGGATTAATAGACGCTTAGAAAGCTTAGGTAACTACATAACCAGTTCCCAAGTGGTGGGACCTGGAGTCCCTCCCAAGTTTGGCATCATAGCTGGTTTCTACCCCCCACACTCCAACTGCTTCTCCTGCTGAATGTTGGTTGGCCCCATCTCTCTCTCTCTCTCTCTCTCTCTCTCTCTCTCTCTCTCTCTCTCTCTCTCTCTCTCTCTCAACTTGAACCTTTTCACGTGTTACCTCCAAAGTCTTTGTCCCATTTGTTCAACTCACGACTTCGATGCCCCAAGTCTCAGCTGACTATTCCTTTGATGTCTTCTACAGGTTCCTAAGAAGAGCTAGGAAACGGGTCTCCATAGCTACGGAGAGCCACGGTGTGCCATCAAACCTCTATTAGAGTACACTGGGCTTTTCTTATGCATCTACCTGACTAGAATGTAAGTTTCTGTGGACAAAGTAATATATCTTTGTGTCCCAATATGTATTTTAGTGCCTACTATATAACTAGTTGGTGCTCAACCGAGAATTATCAAGTGGAATAAATGCGTAGAAATGAGGGGAATGTGCTGTTGTTCCTAATTCAGTCTTGTCTATTCTCTAATGGGAAAGTTCCCTGTGTCAAAATCCCACCTTCCTTGGGGTCCTTGAAGACAGTAATGGACTCCTTGAGCTATTTTCAATATTTCCAAAAGGCTAGCAGAAACCAATACTTTTTTTCTTGAGATGAGTCCCTATGGACTAAATAAAATGTCAAGTTTCTTTGCTTCTGGCTCAAATTATATCCACCTGGTGCAGCAACAAAGATCCTTTCTTAATGGCCAGAGACTCCGAATGGCAGGAAGGACGGCAGGTGATGAGCAGAGCAGTAAGGAGAGAGAGAGAGAGAGAGAAGAAAGATCTATTACTTAAATGCTGCTTGTTTGAGGAAGTTTTGTGAAGGTCCAAATCATGGGGAAACATCTCTTAATAAAGGTGAATACCCATGGTATAAATATGGGGAGTTTCTGCCTTTATTAGCTAACTAACAGATTTCTCATATACATGAGATATATGATATATGTATGATACCTACGATATATATTATATGTGTCACTTTTATTAGCCCTAAGCCTTCTTGTCTCCCAATCCCCTTTTCATAGAGCAGAGATTACATTAATATTGAGCAAATACTGCCTTTCTACTGAACATTGGAAAAGCTTCTTATTGGCATTTGGCTGTCAGTGACCCTGTTCTCTGTCATCTATCGGCCATCAGATATAGTATCTGGAATGGAGTCAAATTTATATTCTTCTCACTGTTACTATCTTCCAAAAGAGAAAAATAACAGACAAAAGAGCAAAGGAGACGAATGACTTCTCCTCTCCCCTCTGTGTGGCTTCTGGCCAGCATATTTTGATAATGAAAACGGCCAGCAGGCTAGTTTAGTCAAATACATTCCAAACCCCCAATTTGTCAGGTTTCTCCCAGACTGGCTTTGGAATACACCATTATTATGAATGATCTCATGCTCATCAGCGAAGGAAAACTTCCTTCATTAGCTTCCTGGCTTGTCAGAAACTTCTGTGGGTTCATTTGTTTTCCTGATGTTTTATAAAATTTATAGTCTATAAACATAGATATAGCCTTTTGGGTAGTAATCTCATCAAAGCTGTGGTATTCCTCATTCCTTTATACTCGATTGATATATGTTGCCCGGGATTGTAAGTGTTCTCCCGTTTCTTACCTTCTATGTGGTAGGACTGCACGTTTCTTCAGTTTGAGAAGACAGTGCTCAAATTTTCAGGGCCACAGTGCTGAATCGCATCCTATCTGAATCACAAGCCATCATTTAACTCCTTGTGCAAGTCACCCTCCATCCACAGGCTGAAGGGATCAGTTAAAAAAAAAAAAAGAAAGAAAGAAAGAAAGAAAGAAAGAAGGAAAGAAAGAAAGAAAGAAAGAAAGAAAGAAAGAAAGAAAGAAAGAAAGAAAGAAAGAAGGTTAGATTCCAAGAATTAGTTCACGATTAGAGATCTTGGCTAGGGAGATGGCTAAGTAAACTGTTTGCCGTGCAAGCTAAGCATCATGTAAAAAGCAGAATGTAGCTTTGCACACCTGCAATCCCAGCGTTCATTAGCGGGCTTGAGACAGGGAAATCCTTGAAGCTCGTAAACTCATAGTCTAGTTCAATCCGGGAGAGCGTCAGGTTCAGTAAGAGACTCTGTCTCTAAAGCTGTAGTGGAGAGAGATTGAGAAAGACATCCAACTCCCCCCCCCCCCACACACACACACATTCTTTTGCTGGATTATCACTGATGACATTATCAACTCCACATCATTTCATATGACAGTGAAGAGCCTTTCTAATGTGTCTCCAAGACCAACTGTTGACTTTCAACTGCCCCAAGGCCACAGACATTACCCTTTTACAGAGCCACGTGACTGGTCACGTCTTCACATCTTTAGGAAACTTTACAGCCTTGCATCGTCTCATATCATCTTTTCATTTCTTCTTTTTAAAAATTCTTTCAGTATAGTGTCTTGCGAGGCAGTCTGGGCTGGTTTTGAACTCACGATATAGCCTAGGTGGCCTTTAAACTCATGGCAATCCTCTGGTCTCAGCTTCCTAGAGTGCTGCAATTACAATGCTAATCCACCACACCAGGTTCCATTTCCTGTTTTATTTTTTTTTTTATTCCTATTATATCTAGCTTTTTCTGTGTGTCTCTCCCTTTCATACCTATAAGAGACCAGAGGACAGGTTAATTCTGCTTTTGGATGCTCAGGCCTAGTGGCTTCTGGTACCAGAAGACTATATAAAATTTACCTTTGTGGGCTACCTGTGAGAATTATCAGGGACACCAGGAATGATTGTACTGGAGTTACAAGTATAACCTGGGGTTTACTGCTACTCCAATGAGCACCAAAGGATAGAGCTGAAACTCCCACTCAGGACTCTTCAAGCTCTCTGGGTTGTGGCCCCCACCTGCTTCTCGGCTGCATCTTTGCCTAATAACCACTTGTCCCAGTACCACTCTATGAAGTGCTTCACCTAATCCTAGTAATCTTTGATATTCTCATGGTTCTTGTTGCATCTACATGGCAGTTCTCCACTTTTTTAGAATCCTCTTTTGCAAAGCTCTTCAGAGGAGCTTCTCTTTCTTCATTGAGATGAGAAGAGACGCTCTCTGAAAGATGCCAATGCCTGTCCACAACAGTAGCTGCTCTCTGTCACACCAAGATACTTCCTTCCCAGCTGAGCACAGATGGGCTAGGTTGGAGGTCCCCAAGGTGAATGCTGTATCACATTCATCTCCGATCCCAGTCACCCCGTATGAGTTTGGTAAATGTCAACTGAATTAAGCATCCTTTGATATTGTCGGCTTTTTAGATGGCAGCGCATTAAGCTGTTTGGTAATCTCACTCATTACTGTTTATTTAACATTCTTGAGATTGGTAGTGTATTTACATTTTAATAAATGTTAAGCTACTGTTTATTTAAGTAAATATATCTGATACCAAATTGCTATTTTATTTGATACGGAATGTAGCATTTTTTTTTCCAGTTCTAGGACCTGTTACACTGTCCCTATCATTCTAGTTTTGAAGCAATTTTAATGGGATAGTCTGAGATTCTTATCATTTTTGAAGAGTATCAATTCCACAGAAAATATTTCGGGAGAAAAATCTAAGTTCATGATTTTCAAGACAACAAAGTGAGATGTCTCCTTACTTCATCATTATTTTTCCCTTCTTCCTGCCTTCACCTCATCCAGACTTCCAAATGCCTAGCCCTTAAGGGGTACTTAAGGTAGGATGCAGCGGAGAGTTGCCTGTTCCCCGTCAACAGGATAGTTCATGTTCTGGAAGTTACATTACAGCCTTCCTTTCTCCTTGTGACCCCGTGGCTGACTGGGACCTTAAAAACCCCACTGTTCCCTGGCACTTTGTGACTTCAGTTAATGGAGAAGACAGTTTATTCCAGGTACTGTGCTAATCGCTACTTAGTGGTTTCAAGCTCCGATAAAGATGATCATAATTGAAGAGATGAAGTAAAACCGCCTATAATGGATGATCTGGGGTCTCCAAGCCTCTAAGGTCAGTTTCTCAGTCATTGCTCATTTCTAAGTCACCTAGTAGTTTCCATTCTGTGATGGTATAAAACCACTACGCATTTAGGAGGAACTGTACCCTCTTCCATGTTGACATTTGCCCAGGTTGGTAAGAGGTGGAGACTCATTCTAACAATGCTGGGCAGCAGCAGGGTCTGAAGTTAACATAATCTTTGTTAGATCTTGGAGGTCTCTTACATGGCCACAAGGAGGAACAAACTCACTCAGTGGTGGCCTACGTAGCTAAGCTAGGGTGCTGGGTATTTTTGTTGTCGTTGTTGTTGTTTTCTTTTTAAGAGAGGGTCTCATTATGTAGCCCAGGCTAGCCTAAAAATCTTGGTAATCCTCCCACCTTAGCCTCCCAAGTGCTGAGATTATGATATAAATCACAGTCCTTGACTATGTTACGTGTATTGAGAACATTTTTAAACATCAGTGAATATTCGTTGCCCAAAACAGTGGTTTTGTGTAACATAATCTTTGATATTCTTCACTCCCTAGTAAAAATTTAACTTCTGGTGTTTTTCTTAGGATATAACACCAACATAAATCAAACTACCCATAGACCTAGTGCCCTGAACTTTGAACCTGTCCTTTATCTGAAATCACATAATAATAATAATAATAATAATAATAATAATAAGCAATAATAATAAAGGATTCAAGAAAGTGAAAATGACGCTCCAAACCAAAGGCTTTAGGTATCATTGTGCCTCAGACACTGACTGAATACTCAGGTCCCTAGGCTTCCCTGCTGCTGTCTGTTCCCTGGCTTCATGCAGGTATCTATGATCCCCAGCTATCTTTTCTGCTTACTGATCTGAGACCAGTTTTTAAATATATATATGGCTCCTCCGACTTGTAAATGAAGAAAGATGTGACCGAATCACAGAAATCCTATGAAATTTAGTGTAGAATAGGTTTCTATCTCATAGACTTTAGTCAAGATGGAAACAATGTTGATTTTTGACAAGAAAATTTTGTGACTGATTCTCAAACTCACAGGTCATGCCAGAATATATTTTCCCCACTCCTAACAAAATGCTTTTATAAGAACATTGGACATCCTGAATTGTTTTAGAAATGAAAGTTATTATGTTATGAAAATGGCTAATGGGCATCTGAGGAAGGGTTCAAAAGAAAAACAAACTTTACTGGGATGTCAACCAACACCCTCAACACATAGGTTGCTAATCAGTTACCTCAGTGGATGGCATGTCAATCAATCACCTAAAGCAAGTGAGGTGTCCATCAAATGCCTCAATCACTGTATACAATAATGTCTCATGATTTTTGAAAAACCCTGATTCCTAAGCATAGTGTTTAGACAACAATCAGCAAGAAAACTTCATGTGGAAGATAGTTTGAAAAGGCACTATGGGTATGACCCACAGCTTTGAAGTCCCAGGACATAGGTTCAAATGCAGCCCTGATAAGTTACTATCATTCGATATGGATCTTTGCAAAATGAGCCAGTGTTTTAATTCAAAAATCCCAAGTACTAATGTAAATATGGCTGGCACCTTTGACACGTTGTTGGCAGACATAGCAGAAAGATCACACAGAGTGAGCGGGGGAAAAATGAACATAAAATATTAATCTCAGCATAATAAAAGCATTCAGATTTTATTCGACTGAATCATCTTAAATCACACTCACGCATAGGATGATTTCCTTTCTGCTTTATAATCCCCTGTGCTGATAAGAAGTGCTCTGCTCGGATGAAAATACTAACAATTGTATAATTTTATAATCTTATTTCAGAACTCAAATTTTATATATATATATATATATATATACATATATATATATTTATCAGTGGATATATATATATATATTTATCAGTGGATATATATATATATATATATATATATATGACCAATTGTGGATTTTTAATTGAGTTTCATAGTACTGACATCTAGCATTCCTACTAAGAATTCATTTGTAAAATATATTGCAAGTAGCAAGGGCTGTAATCTCAGTTCTTGGCAGGTACAGGCACCAGGATTGTGAGTTCAGGATCACTCTGGAGGGTTCAAGGGTATCCTGGGCTATGTGAGACTCTGCCCTGTAAAAACAAAGTAACAGAGAGAGAGAGAGAGAGAGAGAGAGAGAGAGAGAGAGAGAGAGAGAGAGAATTAGTAAAGCATTAACGGTTTAATTGGCTTTGGCTTTCTCACTAGTCTCTCTTCAGAACAGTTGAAAAACAAATGAACAAGCAAACAAACAAACAAAACTACACAAGAACTCTACATTTCCCTGACCTAGTGGTACCTGTCTTTAATCCCAGCACTAGGGAGGGAGGGGAAGGAAGGTAGGTCTCTCTGAATTAAGGAGAGCCTGGTCTATCTACATAGGACAGCCAGAGCTACACTGTAACAAAGACCCTGTCTCAAGAAAAAGAAAAGAAGCAACATTTCTTGAAGATTGTTCTTCTTTAAACATTTTCCTTCACCTATCTATTCACTCACTCACTCAGTCATTCAGTCACTCAGTCATTCATTCATTCACTCATTCATTCATGCATTTGTGCAGGCATGTGTGCATTCATTCAGCAGGGTTAACTCTCTCCCTGTCACAAGCCTAGTGCTTGTTGCTTTGGGTTCTGTAGGAGGATACAAACAGTTTAGCGCATGATCCCCTTCTTCAGAGAGCATATGACTTGGGAATGCAGTACAGAAGAGAAGTAAACGACAAAGGGTGACTCAACTGTGTCTGAGATGTCACAATGCTCTCTGTGTGACTATGTGTCAAGGGAATGCCACTGATAGTAAACAAATGCTCTTCGTTCCTAAGAAGGAGAAAAGGCTGTGACAAAGAGAGGTTAGACAAGCCCTTGGGAGGTGGCCCGATTCTGTATCCAGCCTTGAAGGTGTGAAGTCCTGGGGAGCTGGAAGGACATTGTATGCATTCCAGTCATGGCTCCTAGGGGCTTTTCCCAAAGCCTGGGAGGTGGGGTGGAGGGGTGGGGTAAAGGTAGGGGTGTGGGAGGAACAGAGGCAACAGAACCTTCCAGAGGCAAAGGTTTTGGGGTTTTGGATTTTCTCCACGTAACCTGCTAACATCATCTTGAAATAGCAAATTATCAGACAGCGGTACTGGGTCAGCCTGGGGAAACACTTGTGGGCCTCGAAGCTCAATCAACTTTTTACTAGATGATCTGTGGGAAGGAAGCAAAGTTTCCAAGCACTGGTAGATGTTCCTTCACTGTCCCTTCTTCCTGTTACCTCCCTTTATAAATAAAAATGGGTGGGGGTGGGGGTGGGCTAAACCAGTCAAACAAGAAGCACAGATTCTGTAGTTTTGCATTACTGTGTTTATCCTGTCTGTCCACGGAGCTGTTCCCAGACTGGATTCTGACTGTCCTCTGCTTTCTCCAGCTTTGCTTGCTGTTCTGTGTCAGTGAGACTCATTTCCCTCTCACCAGTCCACCTTTTGTCAGACTTGCCCACCTTCAGTTCCCTTCTGCAGTTCACAAACCAAATCACTTTGTGATCTTAGTGGTTCCTCAAACATATACTCAATCAACAAATTGATTTTTTTTTAAAAACTGCTCCCTACACCATCAATTGTTCTTCTTTAAAATGTGAGCTTAAAGACACTATAGAGTTTTGTTATTATAGTACTAATATGAGATACACTCAGCACCCAGAAAAGACACCCTGCTTTTCATTTCCTAAATTGAACTTGCCTTTAAAGATAAAGCTGGACGTTAGTAAGTAGCCTGTGCTGGCTATGACCGCCAGACCCTTTTCCTCATGACATCACAGAGTGAATCCTGCAATTGTGTGGTTTGTTTTTTTCCCATGTGAGTTACTCTGTAGAGCTTCAGTCTGTTTATGTCCACCCACCTCTCTGACTTATCAAGATCATTTGCACTTCTATCCAGTTTTCCAAAGTGGGATGGACCACACCCAGTTTGATGTCATTACTGAACTTAATAATCACATTCTTTCCCATCATCAAAGTTGCTACTAAAAATAGCAATGGGGTAAGACCAACCTCTCTGGAATCTAGTGAGGTATGCATCCACACTAGACCATTGGTAATTACTACTGGGAAAAGCCTTCTAATGGCTCATGAGTCTTCCAGAAGAAGGTGACTTCAGAATGTAGCTCCTTAACTGGCCAACCACAAGCTAGACAAAGCCTGAACGTCACAATAGTCACAACCATTTAAGATCTTCTTCTGCTTGGTTTCTATCAGTTGTATGCATCTGAGGGATAACATTTGACTAATGTTCATGTAAGGGTTTTTTTTTTTTCTTCCCACCATCTGTGATGTGTGTGTTCATAAGATTGTAATATGCTTCTGGATTTTAGTGCTAAGATATTGAATTTTGTTAGACTTTTCCTAGCTTTCTGTTTTAAAAACACATGCTCATTTTTTTTCTCAGTCTACACACACACACACACACACACACACACACACGCACGCACACCTCTCATCTTAAGTTTGTAAACATAATTGCTAGTGATTCTGTGATGACCTCATTCAAGTGCCATACCCTGGTGTTTGCCAGTAATTGTTTATTCATTCCACCCGTGGTGCTTCCAAGTTACCGACGAGCATATGCATTTGTGTATGATAATGATTTCCAACATGTTGAGTGGCGTCATCTGAAAGACTGAAAACGCAAGGCTAAAAGCAAGTGTTACGTCACATCTGTCAACTTCACTGGGAGACACACGACAACTAAGAAAGAAAAAAAAACTCAGGGAAAGGAAAAGTCCATCCTCCAGCTGAGACTTCCCTGGCAGCTAGCTGAACTGGTTTTTGCCGTAACCTTTGGACTGCAGCCATTTTGATTTAGAGGAGGTTCTTTGCAGGAAAAGTCTTCCTGGGAATGTGGAATGTGGGAGTTTTGAGAAGAGGTCTGAGAAGGGAAAGGGGATTTGCTAGGATGGTTGGAGGGAGAGGGCTGTGATAGGTTTGTACAACAACAGCTTGTTCTTGTCTCTGTTCTGCGAAAGGGATTTTCAGTGGCTTCAGAAGGAATTCCATGTATGAAGGGTATGTAAGGGAAGGTGTGTTGCTTAAAGGGGACAGTCCTGTTTTACCTGGCTGCCAAACAAAAGAGACTCCTAGCCATAGGAGATTGGTTGCACAACGTGACTCCCCACGTCTTGGGATGAGAGATCGTGCTAGAAACCAGTGTTTCTGCTACTTAGGTTCTGAAAGGTTGTGTCTACAAGCCATCCATCCATGTTTATTGTGTGTATTGTGAGACAAATGGTGGTTGTAGATCATGTGCACAGAGGTGGAAGTAGAAGACTGGCTGGAATTTTCTTGTGAGACCATCTACATGCTGTTAAGGAACACGCATACCAAGGAGGCCCCACCTACTTTTGCCATCTCTCTTTGCCCATTACGCATCCTTCTAGCCATGTGCATCCAGAGGCTAAGGCTGAATACTGCCTGACATGATGCTATTTTCTCTATAGCCTAAGCTGGTATCCTTAGTCATGGAATGACCCTTAGACAAGTCCATGAAAGAATGGCCCATCACCTCCAGGAAGTCCTGGCAGCAATCTGGGTGTGCCTATCGGAGGCAGTAGAATAAGTAGTGTTCTCTTAACTTTCCCAACTAACTCACAGGACTAGTTTATTGTATTTCCTAATAAGCAAACCTGGCCCCGAGGACATGAGATTCCAGATATCTAACCTGTACTGAAGCATGACGGGGCAGAGAATGCCCAGAATTCAGTCAGAATCCCCCCCCCCCCGGTGCCTAGGAAGGCCGTCCTCACTGTTGATGGATCATCTGTAGCAGGCAGATGAGGTACCAAGGATGAGGTTGTGGAAAGGGAACCCGGGGAATGCCCCAATGTTTTCCTTCACCATCTTCTTGTCTCTTCCCTTCTTGTTCGCCTACATTTCTGACACTAAGCCTGAAATAATGATACTATTAAGTGTCAAAGTGCTTTGCTTTATACCAAAGATCTCTGAATGAAGCTACTGTTTATTGTATTCTTTGCTGGGTGAAAGGTTAAAAAAAAAAGTGCATGCTTGAAAAAAAAAAATCTAGTTCACTCAGGTTTTAATATAGAGCAGAACAAAACACAATGAAGAGTATTGTACATTAATGGTTTCCACTGCTTGACGATAACACACTCTAGCTTAATGTTCTTGCCATAAATTAAAAGGAGATCTTCTAAACCTTGACTGATGTCTTCTTTGGACTTTAAGAGAAAAGGAAATTTTGTAAGTATTAAAAACTTCTGAACATTGGTATGCGATGAAGCTTGAGCCTCAGCTGGTATAAGGCTAATTACCAAAGTGTGGTTGCTGAATTACAAATCTTACTTACCTAACAAGTACACAAGAGCAGCTTCTCCAGTAGAGTAATATATTCCACGGCGGGTGCCAGAAAGCATAAGGGGAATGTGTTATCTGGTGGCTGATCAACCCACCTCTTTGATACTGGCTGGAAACAGAAGTTGAAACTTGCATTGATTGTGTAATTGATTCCTTCCATGCAATTTGTCCAATTACAGATGTTTCAGTGTACTGATCATTAGCATCTGGGTGAAGAATTTGGAGTTTGATTTAAATAGAATCTTTGTTAATGTTCAGTCCCAGTAGTTCCACTGTGCTTTCAAATGGAGGATTAGGAGCTTTTTTTAAAAAAAAATCTAAAGTAGGGAGAATACTGTCTTACGCTATTTGTTGAAATGAAATTGTTTGCCCTTTGCCATGAGACTATGTGAATGCGTTGATTTTGCATATATGAATGAACACATGAGGGGCTCCTGACTTGGCATGGTGACAGCCCACATGATGACTAGGGCTAGTCTCGGAAGAAGTTACTGCTGACTGTGATGCTATAAGTCTCGAGGTTACTCAGGGCTACTTTCTCTACTGCTTGGAGATGCTAGAGCAGTTGTTTGCAAACTACTGCCTGAACTGGGCCTCCTGATGACAGGCTTTGCCTAACCCCTCAAGGAAAACTACTGTCTCTGATTATAATTTGTATGTATTAACACTTCACATGGCCGTGGATGTCATGAGATGTGAATGCATTAGGAAGGGGTCCTTGACTGGATGTGATTTTCAGCATCTACATGGTATCTTACAATGTCCTAACATCTGTAACTTCAGTTTCAGGGGACTGAACACCCTCTTATGGTCCCCATGGTCACCAGATGTATACATAGCATACATACATCAATACTCATACATATAACATAAAAATTAATTAATCTTTTAAAGGATTGTTTTTGGAATGCTTTTCGGATTGAGGAATTGATTTAGTGTACCAGGTAGATTAAAATCTTTGGAGAGACCCACATGACACTTCCTGACTCTGTGTCCCTGGATAAAGATTTAAAACCTGAGCCTCTGTGTTCTCTGCCGAGAAGGGAAAAGCATTCATTCATTTCTTCTTTGAGGTCACTAAGTCCAGAAAATGAAGATGCACCTTTATTTAGTAGAAATTAATTTTCTTACCCTTCTGGAGGCTGGCCAGACTGAGATCAAGGTGCTAGCAAATTTGATGAAGCATATTCTCTGCTTCTAAGACAGTGTTTTAATTAATATGAACAGTATAGAAAGGAGAAAAGAACCTAGCTAGTATTACACAAATGTGTTGTATATATGTGTATGCAGGTGTATATATATATAGTCCAAAGGTCAATGTGTCTTCTCTAACGCTCCACCATATTTTTTGAGACACAGTCTCTCACTGAGCCCAGAACTTGCTGATTTGGCTAGACTTGCTAGCCAGCAAGCCCCAGGAATCCTTTTTTCTTTGCTTCTCTAAGTGCTGGGATTGATTAGAGGTGAATGCTATGTATGCCTGGCACTTTACATGGGTTCTGGAGAGCTGAAATCAGGTTCTCATGATTGTGTGACAAATGTTTATGTACCGAGCCATCTCTTCAACTCTGCCTTCAGCATGTCTTCATAAGATCATTACTAACATGCATATGGGAGATCCCTCAATACCCAATCAACTCATGAAGGACACACCCCTACAATAGTTGCATTGGGACTAAATTTCACTATGAGTTTTGGAGGGACACAATCACTCAGATGACAGCAGTCAGGGGAGATGACCACAGCACTGAACTTGTAACAGTCACCTGTGGAGTGGCGGTGCTATGTCTGGGCTGGCTCCTAACAAGCCTGGGAACTGATGGCTGAATTTCCAGAAAGCTCTTGTGTAGGTTGACATGACTTGGATGCCTTAAGTCAGTTATGGTGAAAGTACACATCAGACCCCCCCCCAACCCCCGCAGAGAGTTGGTTGTTGGACATTTGAGAGCATAGTGCAGATAACAAGTAGTCTTTCCCTTTGCCAAGTCCCAAATTATATTAGGGCCCTCCTAGCCTTTTAAAACAAACCGTATAAAATCGAAAGTGATCCTATAAAGAGGATTAGAGTAATCACAGTGAATGTCAATGGCTTTCCATACTGTGGCTCTGAGAAGCTGTCAGAGCCCTGGGAGACTGTTGTTGCCACCTTATGGGATGAGGAGTGCTCTGGTTTCTTGAGAGATTCTGTTTGCTTTTTATAGTGTCTTTCCCCTTCGTTGTCTCACCTTAGTCAATAATGCCTGACTTCAATAACCCTGCCTCACTTATGACTTATTTTTCATCATCAGTTAGCTGGAAAAAAAATCAGCTGTGAAAATTACACCGAATGCTAAAGTAACTGGCTCCCAATTAAAGAAAAATTCACATAGGATGTGAGTAGATAATTCTCAGTGGACATACAAGCAGCCAATAGGGACAGGAAAAGACACTCAGTTACTCATGAGGGAAATGAAACTCAGAACCACTGTGAGCTACAGCCATGCCTGTTAGGGTGGGTTCAATTGAAAAGTTTAGTAATGACAACAGTAACAGAGATATGGAGAAATTAGAACCTCTTATTTCTATAGAATTAAAAAAAAACAGTGTACACATTTGTTGGACTACTAAATCAAATGATACTGTATGACCAGCAACTTATACTGCGAGGTAGATATCCATGAAAGATGACAGAGGTGTATCCACAGAGCCCTTTATAGGAACAGGTATGACAGCATTATTTGCAATAGCTAAAAGGCAGACGCAATCTAAATGTCCATCACCTGAAGTGGATAATCAACATGGTACATATGTCACCACCCATAGTGGAATGCTATTTAGTTTAAAAAAAAAAGGAGTAGGCAAATGACATATGTTGCAACATGAAACCATAACATGCAAGGGAAAGATGCCAGTCACAAAAATCCAAATTCCATGACTTCAGTTACGTCAAAGTCTAGAACAAAGGAATCTTATTTTTTGAGACAGGTTATCGTTATATAGCCCAGGCTGACCTTGAATTTGAGGTCTAGATCTTCTTACCCTAATCTCTTCAGTGTGAAGATTACAAGTAGGCATCGCCAAGACCCACTTAATGGGACTTAGAACAGGTAGCTCTTCCATGTAGAATGTAGACTGGAGATGGCTTGGGGCAAGGATGGGATGAGGAAAGGGTGGTAGGGCATACCCGAGCTTCAAACTGAAGTAACGAAAATGTTTTAACAATGGCCTTGATGTTGGTTGCACATGTCTGTGGATGGCTAAAGGCCACTGAACTGTGAGCTTTAGTGGCTGAATTATATGTTCATGAGTTATAGCTTAAAGCTGTCAGGATTCTGTTTTGTTAAACTCCACATTCTAGTGAGTTTATAATTAATTTTCAGACTGCAGGTATGATCTCAACCTGAGAACATATTCTTAAGCAATGAACACGTAAGAAAACTTAGAACCAATTTTGAGAGACACTCTGAGAGGCTCATCTGAAAGGGAAGTGCATGGATATTTGATCTAGCTTTCTTTAAGTCTGTATTCTAGAAAGAGGCTGTCTTAGATTAATCACTCCCCATCTGGGGATCAGGGAGATGCCTCGGTTGGCAAAGTACCTGTGTGTCAGTATGAGAATCTGCGCTCAGGCAGCCAGTACCCAGAACCAATGATGAGAGTGGCTGTACCCACAACCTTTGTCCTAGGAGGGTAGACAGGCAGACCCTGGAGCTCATTGGCCAACCACTCTTGCTGAGCAGCTGAGCTCCGGGTTCAGTGAAATGCCCTATCTAATGCCAAACCAAACCAAAATAAAACAAAACAAAAAGGGAAAGGAAGATGGAAGAAGATACCCAACACTTGAAGACCTCTGGTCTCCATATGCATGTATATACTCATGTATGTGCATTTGCACACATGTGTGCATATACACCTCCATTCAGTTGTATATTGGATAATATCCATTCAATTGAAACCCCCCACCTCTGTAGGTTTAATATTTAATATTTATAGGTCATAAAACAACTCCTCCTCCTCTTCCCCCTCTTCCTCCTCTTCCTCCTCTTCCTCCTCTTCCTCCTCTTTCTCCTCTTCCTCCTCTTCCTCCTCTTCCTCCTCTTCCTCCTCTTCCTCCTCCTCCTCCTCC
>NC_034610.1:41229638-41310875 GCF_900095145.1 Mus pahari | reverse complement strand
CTCCTCCTCCTCCTCCTCCTCCTCCTCCTCCTCCTTTCTTGAGACAGAGTTTTAATATATAGTCCTGTCGTCCTGGAATTCACTTTGTGGACCAAGCTGGATGCAAACTCACAGAGATTCACCCGCCTCCGTGTCCTGAGTGCTGAGAATAATGCAATGTTTTTTAAAGTGTACAGACTGTTTCAAGGATGATGGAGGGTGTGGGGAGGTGGGGAGAGTTGACATTTACTTATTGTTATTGGTAGAATGTAAGATAAGTTTGAAGAGGCAACCTAAAAATAGCAAATTATCCAATAGCTGTGTGCACTTATTTACTTGGGTTTTATTTGGAGAGTGATTTTGTGCTATTTTTGGTGCAGAGTGGAGAGCTGAAGACTCTTGTGTAAACACTGACCCTGGCCGGTGACTTAGCCTTGATATAATGCTTTCTCATGGTGCCAGCAGCTCAAAAAAATATTCTGCTTCTTATACTTCGCAGAATTGCTGGGAAAATATTACCTTGTGCCCCCTTTGGAAAGAACCTGCATATTTGAAAACGAAAATATCTATGTCACTTGGAATATTTCATTAAACCCAACTAGCTCCCTGAAAAACAATCTATGGTTTAAGGGTAATCCTATCTCTTGTAGACTACTTAAATGTCACTTGCAAAATTTTTTAAAAAGGAGGGGGGGGGAGAAGAAAGAAAAAAAGAAAAGAAAAATGTGTGCTTTGTTTTGTCTCTTGGATGGTAAACCTTAATTTTTCGTGTCTATTAGTGGTATATTTTCCATTTACATTCTGTTTATTCTTTCTTCTGTTTTATTTCTCATCATTCTGTTTTTTTTGTTAACCATTGTGCTGAAATATTAGATTTTTTGGAAGAAAAACACAGAAAGGAAACGTCCTTCTTGAGTCCTATTCCTCAACAACTGCCTGAATTCAGTAAGTAAGATGCATGGCTTAAGAAGTACTACCTCAGGTATATATATATATATATATATATATATATATATATATATATATATATATGAATATGTATATTTTTTTCCTTAAATACTGCCTCTTGGGCCCAACACTGTAGGAAGGAAGGGAATTAGCCACCAGCCCCACCTCCTACCACAGTGTCTCTGGCATGCCATACACACGTCACTTGTGTAGTCCCCAACCTAGTGTGAAATGCCATTTTCTCAACGAGTACTGGGTCAGTACAATGTACTTTGCGATGTAGAGCAGTACCCTTGCCTAACCTCCATCATCATCTTGCTCCCAATAAGAAAGGTAGGCTCTCTGAGCATGTGGGTGAGAGTGGAGGAGAGACATCCCTCTTCCTGGTATTCAAGGATAGGTTGTCTCTTGGCAAAGGAGCCTGTGCAATCATTTGGAAGCTGAGACTCTCCAGGGTCAGGTGACTGCAACGTCATTAAACTCAGGAGACTCCTTGGCATCTGCCTCTGTTGCATAGGCAATGTTATACATCATCGATGTGAAATCTGGTCTATGAGTGAGTTCCAGGACAGCCAGGGCTGTTACACCGAGAAAGTCTGTCTTGAAAATGAGCACACATAAATAAGAATTATTAAAAAATTGTAGACTTTATGTCTATTCTTTTACTTATTTTCTTGAGGCGGAATTTGTATGTAGCCCAGGGTTGAATCCTGATTCTCCTGTGTCAACCTCCCAAGTGCAGGGATTACAGGTATGCACCACCATGTTCAGTTTTATGATTTTTTTAATATTATTAGTTCCTGGTTAATGCCAATGAAAAAATGGCAGCCATACATAAGAAGTAAGATTGGATTTCATAGCATTTAATAGCAGAAGGAAATTCAATTTATCTTTGACATTACTTACAGCTTCCAGTGCACCTACAGCTAAGTTGTAAAAATTCAGGTAGCTTATCACCTTCACGGAAAACATCCGACTTCATATGTTATCTTTCTTATGTTCAAATTATTTCAAACTTTAAAATTTCTCATATGAAATTGTGTCTCCTCCTATCATTTGTAAATATTTCCATACATGTTATCAATTGGTTTCTATTTTTACCATCTTCCTTAAGAATCAAGTGATTTGGAGGCTTAGAGGTTAGGAACGCTTCCTGATCGTCTAGAGCAGTAGTTCTCAACCTGTGGGTTGTGACCCCTTTCAGGGTCAAATGACCCTTTTCACAGGGGTCACATACCAGATATCCTGCATATCAGATCTTTTCATTATGATTGATAACAGAAGCAAAGTTACAGTTAGGAAGTAGCAACAAAACTGTAACTGTTAAGGTTGGATGTCACCACACCATGAGGAACTGTATTAAAGGGTCACAGCATTCGGAAGGATAACAACCACTGCTCTAGAGAATTGAGTTTGGTGTGCGGAACCCATGTTGGGTGGTTTATAACTGCCTGGAACACAAGCTCTAAGGACCTCTGCTGCCCACACAGGTAACTTTCTCTCCCTCTCTCAGATACACACACCTATGTACAACACATAAATACAAATTTTAAAAAGAAAAGAAGGTGATTTTAACTAAACGTAAAATATTGACATCTAGAAGAGGGTTGCTTTCCCTCCTGACTAAGAGGTGATGGTAGGATCCACAGTCATTTATCTCAGTCACACATTTAATTAATATATAGTCACCGTATTCAAGAATGGTTTTCATTGCAACATTGTTCTAAAAGTTGCATTTACTTCTTTATTGTGTATGTATGTGCACATGTAGAAGTCTGAGGACAATGATTAGGAGTCCTTTTTCTTCTATCACCATGTGGGTCCTCAGGACCAAACTCAGGTCTTCAGGTTGATTAGCAAGCATTTTACTGACTGAGCTACCCGACCAACCCTCATTGTATTTGTAGACAAATGTATCATGTACTTGGAACATATTCCTGTGTCATATCTACAGTGGTATCAAAGTATATACATATATATTTTTTGAAATTTAAGAGCATTTGGTTGGTTCCCTTTTTGAAGACAAAACAGAACTTCTCTGAGCGCGATGCACGGCTTTTCATTACACTGCCTCTTGTGAGTCTGCCTCTGCCTTAAGGTTAGTGTGGATTCAGAACTCATTCAAGCACCAGAGACATCATACTGGTACTTCCCAGTGAGAGTTGTTTCATGCTTGTCTGCTCAGAACTTCATCTGCCACTAGTTTGCTCAATTACCAAGTTTGGATGCTATGTCTCTCACATCCGTCTGTGTAGACTTGGTGAACCAAAATAGTTTTGTGTAGTCAGCACATTCCAGCACCTTGTTATTTAGTCCATTTTCAAGGGTGTTAATAAAATCCTGGAGAACACTGCTTTTCTATTGATTGCTGACATGCCACTATTAACTCCTTTCCGTGTTGAGAGTGGGTCATTTACTCTTTCATTCCCTCTATCTCTTAACCCACAGTTAACTCATGATTGACAGCCCTTTACCTCTTACCCGGTGTTTGTCAAGTTTCCTTAACAGTCTCTTGTATGGAACTTTATCAAAAGCCCACTGAGAGTCTATATAAGTTAATCTACTATTTTCTCTCTATCTACCTTTTTATTGCTCCCATAAAATCCTGCATTAAAAAACAAAACAAAACAAAACAAAGGCACATAAAGAAATAACTCCAAATGTTCTCCTAGTTTTGTATTTACTATTATATCATCTACAGCTACTTTTTCTTCCCTTAAAATTACTTTTCTGTTGGTGTCAATCCTGCCCACCACTGAGCTTTCACAGGCTATATCCTCCGACACATATTAATGATGCAATACAACTGGTAGGACTTTTGAGCTACTTTTCAAAGTAAATAAATTTCGGTGGTTGGCTATTTCTACATGCAACCCTTTCTTGCTAACACTTATTTACCAGCTTGTCAAAAATTCCAGGGAAGTGAGTTTTTTTTCCCAATACTTCTCTAATATTTTGGTTTAATAGATAAAATGTGTTGTCATGACTACGTTCTGGGAAAATATTTGAATTGCATTTGTTCTTCTTCAAAGGTTCCTCGCCTTAAACAGAAAAGAAAAGAAATGGAATTAAAGATGGCATGAGTGTGTATGATACACAACATATCCCAAGTATTCCTTTGGTATAACTGCAGGTCTGTTCTTGATGGTGCTATCAATAGTGGATGTTCCTCACTGTGGTGAGACCATTGACCGTGGTGGAAACATGAAGCACATGTATCCCAAAGGCTCCTGTCTTTGGGGCTTGGTATTCAGGCAAGGTTGTGTAGATGTGGTTTTTGTAATGATGGAAGGGGCTCTGTAGACCACGGAGTGGGGGTGAGGGAGGAGCATGATAGGGAGCCATTAACTGCCTTCTCCAACAGCTAACTCTACAAAGTACAGTAGCAACATGCCAGGCAAGACTTGCTCAGCGGTGCAGTAGAGGGGCATGTCTGTGGGTAAACAGCTGCTGTGATTGGGCTTGCTTCACAGCAGGGACTCACACCAGGTAATCTAAACTTGGTCAAAAGCCCATGCGTGGGGAAGTTCTGGGTCCATGCAGAGAAAGTAGTGCCGTTGGTTTGCTAAATGAACTTCATATGCCTGATGAATTGCCTTCTGAGTACCTGTGTTTATGTCCATCGATCAGAGCTGTCTCAGCTTTGGGCACAGCTTGGTTTGGCATTGGGAGGTTGTTACTCCAAGGTTTAGGTAGAAGAGAGATCAGAAGTGAGAGCGCCAGAGGAAATGCTGCGAAATGCTGTCCTCCTCCGAGTGCCATGCCTGGTGGTGTACTCTCGAATTCTCAGCAGCTGTGATTACCCGCACAATGCCTACACAAGATTGGACTGGTCGACTGTCCAGCATGGAGTGGGGGTGGGGGCGGGCAATGTGAGGCTTTGCTGGTAAATTGCTCTGTGCTCCTGTAAACAACTCTAAATTAAACTCACAGAGTCAGTGAGCAGTGGGCCGAAAGCAAAACAAAAACCTGCCCGAAAGTGGAAGAGGAACCAGCTGGGAAAAGAAAGAAGATGGATAGGAGAAGGAGGGGCCAAGAGTGGAAGATAGGAGGTGAACATGATCAAAGTGTCTTTTGTACGTGTATGAAAATGTCATACTGAAACCATTATTATAGATAATATATGCTAAGTAAAAACTGAAAAATAAAATGGTATGTAGGAAGTATATAGGAAGTAGGCCATCAGAGGCACAGGACAGCAGAGGGCCAGGGGTCTCATCTCCTATGAGAGTGAGTTGATAGGAAAGAACCAACTTGACCCCAGACCTTGTGTACTGACTAGTTTTGTGTCAACTTGACACAGCTGGAGTTATCACAGAGAAAGGAGCTTTAGTTGGGGAAATGCCCCCATGAGATCCAGCTGTGGGGCATTTTCTCAATTAGTAATCAAGGGGGAGAGGCCTCTTGTGGGTGGGACCATCCCTGGGCTGGTAGTCTTGGGTTCTATAAGAGAGCAGGCTGAACAAGCCAGGTGAGGCAAGCCAGTAAAGAACATCCCTCCATGGCTCCTGCATCAACTCCTGCTTTCTGACCTGCTTGAGTTTCAGTCCTGCATCCTTTGGTGATCAACAGCATTATGGAAATGTAAGCCGAATAAACCCTTTCCTCCCCAACTTGCTTCTTGGTCATGATGTTTGTGCAGGAATAGAAACCCTGACTAAGACAACTTGTCTCTGGCTTTCCACTTTGACATATAAGCTCACCATGCTCTTGTCTGCCATGATGCCATTCACCATGAGGTTATTTAATTAGAGGAGACTTGCCAGAGCTGACGCGCTGATTGTCGCTCAGCTTCTGTAAACAGTGAGTGATAGAAATGCCTTTTCTTTATGACATGGTGCCACAGTTTTGTTTTTGTTGTTGTTGTTGTTGTTCTTTTTTTGTTTTTGTTTTACTAGTAATATGGAACTAATATAGAAAATTACATATTGACATTCACATTTACATAACTTTTGTGCTTCACAACTACATCGTTATTATGATTTGATTATAAACTCACTGATTTAAGAAACACCCTTTGCCTTGGGCCGTGGAGAATGGTACCCACCTGGGTTAGAATGTGAGCTTTCAGGTTTGCTTTCAAAGCCCTGTTTGTTCTTTCACACTGCTATTGTATGCCTCTGTTCCTTTGAGCTGGGTGTGTGTGTTAAAGATTTAAGCAATTTAAAAAAATTATTTGTAGCATCTTATATACTATTGATTTCAAAGTCTCCTTAGAAGACATGAGGAGCTAAATGTGGAGGGGGACATATCCTTGTCCTATTGTATCTTAAACCTGCCAAATCTTCCCTTTTTGAAGTGAAGGACATTTTCATTTCAGATTAATATTAAGACAACATAAAAAGAATTTTGCTCTCTGAGGCGAGCTTTTCTTCAATGTTCCAACAAACCATTTATACTTTTATCTTTTTTTTTTTTTTGCCTACAAAAAAAAAAAAGTTTCCCTCATTTAAATTGTCACAGCTTGGGAGCCCTGCCTGGAATACATAATAACTGCTTGTAACACTTAAAATGAAAACAAATTTACCAAGAATGGCGGAATGACAACAAAGAACAAGAAAAATATAAGTCCACAGAAAATAGTCTCTCCTACGCATATATTTTCAGCACCAGGAATTTTTATTGAAATTGCTGCTTCCTGTACGGCTCACCTTTCAGCATCTGAATTTTTTCCCCCTTGGTCGTGGGGAGTGGGAGTTGTAAAACTCTAAAGACCTAAAGAGAGTGGTGAATCTTTCTTGAGTGGTGTATTAGTCATGGTTCTCTAGAGTCACGGAACTTATGGGTGGTCTCTATATAGTAAGGGAATTTGTTATGATGACTTAGAGTCTGCAGTCCAACTCCCCAACTGGTCAGCTGTGAATGGAAGTTCAAGGATCTAGCAGTTGCTCAGTCCCACAAGGCAATCAGGTGAAGAAGATGGAATCTTCCTTCTTTTAGTGTCCTTATGTAGGTCTCCAGCAGAAGGTGTGGCCCAGATTAAAGGTGTGTGCCACCACACAGAACCTAAGCAGAACCCCACTTGAAAGATAGGGTAGAGCCTCTCCCAGTCACGGCAGGACACACTATTGGGGTACCACCTTCTGGTAGAATAGAAAGCCATGGTTTTCATCTCTGATGTCTTTGTACATGATGCAAAGAGCCCCCTTCTCAGGGTTGACAACCACAAACATCCTTCTTCAGACATTGTCTCAAATTTCCAAGTTGGCCACCACTTGGCCATAGAGGCCAGGCTCTTGGGAATCTAATTCTGGACTCTGATACGGGCTTTGACAAGCCTGCCTCTTGCTTTCCTGGACATTCTCTCCCATCCAAGGCCACACTGGTGTTTATGCCTGAAAATAAAAGAGGCCCACCTGTCAATCAGCGTTGACTTAGACTTCTTGCCCCATGATTCTGTGGTTCCAAAAAGACACATCTGTGCTCTTTGGCCATCTGGGGAGCATCTCTCTTGGTAGAAAGAGCTGGGAGATAATTCCTAAAAATTCCACACTCCTTTCTGGTCCTCCCATCTAGTTTAAAAGCTACTATTTAATGAGAACCAAGTGGGAGGGGCAGACTTCACTGACCTTAGAGGAGACAGTCCTAGCTCTGGGCTTTTGTTTTCTTATCTACGCTGTGAAATAGTTGACCTGAATAACGCGTCTCAAGGCGCCTTTCAGCTCTAGAATATTATTGTCCGCATGTTCTCCATTTTCATGGCTTCTTGGAAAACGTCAATCCAGACTGGAAAACCACCCTCCATGCCCTCCCATGGCATAAGGACTGTTTTTGTAAAACATTGCCCGAGTCTGTTCCGTTTGCTTTAGCTCATCTCTACTCCCTTTTCCCAAAGCGAACTTGTATTCGCCAATAAAGGAGAATTGGAAAAGGTTGTTCACATGTCCTCAAACAGGTCATTTATTTGTTAACTCCAATCATAGCTTAAAACGGTGCCGTGTGCCTTGAGATTAAACAGTGAAAAAAAAAAAAGTATAAATCTAATAACTACAGTTCAAAGATAATGACATAGGAAAGCCCATTGAGGGAGGGGAACCAACCAACCAACAAACTGTTAGTTTTAGGTGAAACAGGCAGTCCTTACTAAATTTATCTACAGAGAACCTTTTACAAATAGGCACAATTTTCACAGCACTGGGAGACAGAGGTGAGTCCCAGCGAGATCAGTCTGGTCTCAAAGGGGGGTCCCAGATCAACCAGGGGTACAGAGAGAGACCCTGTCTCAAAACCCTAAAGCTCGCATGCCACCTTCTGCCTTAGTTCATGGCACCATTACTCCTAGGAAGTCAGGAGCAGCTACAGCCAAGGTCACTTCCTCGTTGTGGGACCTTAGGCCAGGTAATTGTCTTTCTCTGAGCTTCATTTCCCTAATTTTTTTAAATCGAGGGAGGTGAATTTGGTTTCTGAAATTCAATAACCTGGGTCACAAACATTGATAGGAACAAGGTTGTTACGACAAGCTTCTTAAGTGGGGCTAGCCAGCTGGATCCTAGTAGTGACTCTTCCCTCCCTGGGGGGGGGGGAGGGGCAAACTGAGTTCTTTAGTGCAGCAAGCAAGGGAGAGGACCACGAAAGGGTTGGAGGCCCACCCCTCTTCTATCAGGTGCTACGTTCCTTGTTTCAGGGCCCGTGGAGAAAAGCTGAGAGTTCTAGGAAAATGGTTGGGAGCCCCAAGAAGGGAACCAAAACAACAGGAGCCTAGGACAGAAACAGCCAGGTGGAGAGAATAACCTCTCCTTAGGCTAAAGGATCTCGGAAGGTAAGTAACCAGTGTCCCCCTTGTTCTGCACACGGGTGTGAATGACTGGGAAGTGCTCCTGAGGGAGGGAGAGTGGCAGAGGAGGTAGCCGAAGGGGTGACTGACAGTATCACTTCAAGACAAACATGGTGTGGCACTCATTTGCAAAGCCAAAAAAAAACAAACAAACAAACAAAAAAACCCAGCACCTTTCCTGTCTTTGTCTCAAAAATAATTTCCAATCTCTTTCCAATCACAAATTCCTGATTAAAAAGCATGCTCCGCCCCCTTCCAAGGACTGCCTGGCTTCAGAAAATGACCCACGGATTCATCCCAGTGATCTTTCTCACAAATCAAGACATGGTTCTACCAAAGCTCATGCTTGCTGGCTTTCTTGTGCCTACATACAGAACACATGTGAGGCATTGCTTACTGACATGTATGTGTGGACCCCAAAATGTTCTACCAGAAATTCTTTACCAGGCAGGGATGAGGGCTTTCCCATAGTCACATAGAAGGAACCACCCAGTTTCCCTGGCTTTCCCTGGCCTATATGTTCCAGCTCCTCCTTGGGACCTGTAGTTGGAAAGCTTGGGTACAAGAGGTCTGGAGTGGTTGGAATCTCAGGTGTGAGGGTCTCAATACCGTCTCTAGCACTCTAATGAGGGGAATGATACAGTTGATAAAGTCAGCTGTGGTGATCTTTTACAAGTGGGCCCCGCTGAATTCCCCAAGATGGTAGTAGTTTGGCTCGAAGGTCAGTCTTGTACAACACTGTTCTAGACTTGGCTGTTAGAAGGTTCTGTGACCACTGCTAGATGCCAGGCACTGTTCTAGGTGCTCCAAAAAGTCATTCAGGATCCCAATCTTCGTGTGTGCAATGATGATGGTACTTACATTAAAGAACATGGAACTTAGGAAAGACACGAAAATCACCTTTTCCTTTATCTCCCTCTATTACTTTTTTTCTAAGATTTCTTGTCAGAGAGCCAGTAATGATACATAACAGGTTGCAGACAGGAGCCCAGCATAATTGTCCTCTGAGAGGCCCCACCCAACAGCTGACTGAAACATAGGCAGAGACCCACAGCCAAACATTAGAAGGAGCTAGGGGATTTTTGTTTGTTTATCTGATTTGGTTTTTCAAGATAGGGTTTCTCTGTGTAGTCCTGGCTGTCCAGGAACTCACTCTGTAGACCAGGTTGGCCTCGAAGTCAGAAATCCCCCTGCCTCTGCCTCCCAAGTGCTGGGATTAAAGGCGTGTGTCACCACTGCCTGGCTGAGCTAGGGGAATCTTGTGGAAGAGTTGGAGGAAGGATTGAGGAATCGGAAGAGGACATGGACTCCACAGAAAGAACAACATAGTTAACCTGGACCCTTGGGGCTCTCAGAGACTCAACAACAAAGCAAAGAGCATGCACCCGCTGTACCTTATCCCCCACACCCCGGCCCCATTGCTGCACGTTTGTAGCAGATATGCAGCTTGGTCTTCAAGGACTGGAGGAAGGACTGTTCCTGAATCTGTTGCCTACCTGTGGCTTCCTTCCCTTGCCTGGGCTGCCTTGTCTGGCCTCAGTGGGAGAGGGCGTGTCTAGTTCTCTAGTCCTTCAGTGACTGATGTGCTGGGGAAGGGTGGGGGAGGGGATGATATGGTGGGAGGAGCTTCGAGAAAGGGGAACTGGGAGGAGAGAGGGGGCTGATATTAGGATGTAAATTGAAAAGTTAACTAATTAATTTTTTAAAAGCAAACACACACACACACACACACACACACACACACATACACACACTGCCAAGAATTTTTCCTGATGGTGAAAATGCATGCCTTTAATCACAGCACTTGGGAGACAGAGGCAAGTCATCTCTGTGAGTTTGAGGCCAGACTGATCTATAGAAAACTAAGTTCTAGGACAGCCAAGGTTACACAGGGGAACCATGTCTTAAAAAAATAGTTTTTTATTTTTTATTTTTTCCCCATTATCGATAGAGCAATGTGCTGCCTGAGACTACTGTGCATACTATAATAGTAGTTTTCTCACTTCTGTGGTGTGACCGTGCCTGGTGTCTGTTCGGTAACCCATCTTCCACATTTTCCTGCAATGTCTCTGTGGAGAACTTGAGGTTTAAAGCATCTTCCAAGAGCTGGCCATCTTGACTTCCTCACATTCCTTTGTAGACTTGCAAAAATCCTTATTTCTGGCATTTTAGCAGTCAGGGGGGAAATCAGCTGAGAAATGTTAAACAGAGCTTGCGTGTGCCTTTGATTGTCAGCTCTGTGGTTTCTGACCCAGATCATTCTCACAGGCCACAGGATCTCCTTACAGAACTGGCAACTTGCACCTCTTATAATAATGGGGATCCCCCCCCCTCCCAGCATGAAATTGGTGAAGTGTGAAATTGTTCCTGCCTGGTCTCTGAGAGCACTGAGGAGCATGGCCGCGCTCTGCCCCGTTCTTGCTGCTCAGGTTATTGGACTTAATATCAATAACAGCTTCTCGAAATGGGTCTCAACCCTGGATGTTATCTAGGGGTATCTTTAAATGGTAGACAGACAGACAGACAGACAGACAGACACACACACACACACACACACAATTCTTAAAGTTATTTCCCTTATCCTTGAGTTCACATTTCAAGGTTCCAATCAACCAAGATCTGAAAAAAAATTTGTGGTTACCATACAATTAAGTGTAAGAGAACAGGAGAGAGTGAGTGAGTACTCATATCTCTTAAAAGTATATATATATTTAAAAGAATATATATTTAAATATGCTTTTAATTGAAATAGAACGACATCTTTTGGCCCCCTTCTCCTCCCTCCTACTGGCTATCCTCTCTCAACTCTCTCCTATGCACACCTCCCCCATGTCCTTTCAAGTTGATGACTTTTTTTTTCTTTGACTGTTATTGTTACATACCATAACAAATATTTATAGATAAAACCTGCTGAGTTCGTTTTTGTGGCTTGTATCTATATGCTTTTAAGGCTGTCCACTATGCCTTGGGCAACCTGTAGATACTTTCTGGGGTTGGGACTCCATGTCTATTTATGGTTCTGGGCTTCTTTGTGTTGCCATGTCTAGGAGAGACCGATTTACTGAAGACTTGGTAGTATGTTGGCTCTTACATCTCTCAGACCCCTCTCCTGTGATGTTCCCTGAGCCACAGATGCAGGAGCTATTATGTAGATGGATTGGTTGGGGCTAGACTCCTCAGGATTGTTTATCTCTGCATTGCTTGCGTCCAGCTGTGGTTTTCTCTGATGGTCTCCATTTGCTGTAATGGGAGGCTTCTTTGATGAGGGGTAGTTGCTACACTTATCTGCAAATTCCATTTTTCTTGAGTATAAAACGGTTATACTTTATTATCATTGTTATTTTTACCTCTCAGTGTGCCTAATTCATAAAATATACATGTTTACAGGAAACCACACAATATATGAAAGGGTAGTCACTACCTTCAATTGCAAGTACTCACTGGGAATCTTAAAAATAACCCGTGGATAAGGACAGGATGCCTGTATGTAATATGACATGCCACAGGATAGACTGAGATTTCAGATTTTTTTTTTTCTCCATCCCTTACCTCTCACCCTGCTCCCTACCAGACTGGTATATTGTTCTCAGTTTCTCCAGGCTCTGCACTCACAGACTAGCCTCAAGATTCCTACCAACAGAACATATTAAAAGACACATTTCCTGCTGCTACATGCTCTATGGTATGTGGAATCTCCCCAGATTTTGTTTTCGTGTCTTTTCCAAAATAATCCAGAAGAATTGCTTGTACCACAAATACAGTAGTGGGAAGCTGGTCCATTTCTGCCTCATGTTATCACTCTCTTCCATTT
Source organism: Mus pahari (assembly GCF_900095145.1). NCBI lineage: Eukaryota > Metazoa > Chordata > Mammalia > Rodentia > Muridae > Mus > Mus pahari. Next base: position 41,298,363 of record NC_034610.1, on the reverse strand, counting down.
CTCACAATGTACGAGTAATGATGAGCTACTAGGCTGAGAAGTAGCCATGTGTTTCGGGGGGAGGGGGGCAGAATGGACATTTAAATACAGAGCCGCCTTCTCTCTGGGACTTGACATTTTATTAATTGGGTCCCTTCTACTTATGAGTTCTGAAGCTTAGTTTTTCCATAACTTCAGTTTCTTTTTCTGTAAAGTGGAAGAGAAAGTGCCCATTACAAGTTAGAAAAAGGGGTAATGAGAACAGCAAGTGAACTAGAACTTGGCTAGAAATACCTCCTGAGAAAGGGTTGCTTTCTGTCCTCCTGCCCCACTCTCTTCCTTTGGCCATAAAGTTAATCTGCATCCCTGAGGTGTTGGCTCCCAGTGTGTGCTGCAGTGGGAAGCATATCCCTTTAAGCCCAGTGTGGCCCTGAATGACAAATGTCAGTCCCTGCCTGGGGGACTGAAAACTTGATCAACCTTGAGGTGACATGGCTTTCCCTTTACAGTTCCTGCTTTAGAAGTCAGGCATGGTCAGCCATGCTCATGCACTTTGAAAATGTGCGGGAGACTAAGATCAATAATTCAGGTGACAGCAGATGCAGGTGAGGATGTGGAGAAAGAGGAACACTCCTCCATTGCTGGTGGGATTACAAGCTTGTACAACCACTTTGGAAATCAGTTTGGCAGTTCCTCAGAAAATTGGACATAGTACTACCGGAGGATCCAGCAATACCTCTTCTGGCCATATACCCAGAAGATGTTCCAACTGGTAATAAAGACAAATGCTCCACTATGTTCATAGCAGCCTTATTTATAATAGCCAGAAGCTGGAAAGAACCCAGATGTCCCTCAATACAGGAATGGATACAAACAATGGAGTGCTACTTAGCTATTAAAAACAATGAATTTATGAAATTCTTGGCCAAATGGATATATCTGGAGGATATCATCCTTAGTGAGGTAACCCAATCACCAAAGAAGTCACAAGATATGCACTCACTGATAAGCGGATATTAGCCCAGAAACTTAGAATACCCAAGATACAATTTGCAAAACACAAGAAAACCAAAAAAGAAGGAAGACCAACGGGTGGATACTTCATTCCTCCTTAGAATAGGGAACAAAATACCCATAAAAGGAGTTACAGAGACAAAGTTTGGAGCTAAGACGAAAGGATGGACTATCCAGACACTACCCCACCCAGGGATCCATCCCATCGTCAGCCACCAAATCCAGACACTATTGTATATGCCAGAAAGATTCTGCTGAAGGGACCTTGATATAGTGGCCTCTTGTGAGGCTATGCCAGTGCCTGACAAACACAGAAGTGGATGCTCACAGTCCGCTATTGGATGGAACACAGGGCCCCCAATGGAGGAGCTAGAGAAAGTACCCAAGGAGCTGAAGGGGGCTGCAACCCTGTAGGTGGAACAACAATATGAACTAACCAGTAAACCCAGAGCTCATGTCTCTAGCTGCATATGTAGCAGAAGATGGCGTATTCAGCCATCATTGGGAAGAGAGGCCCCTTGGTCTTGCAAACTTTACATGCCCCATAGAGGGGAACGCCAGGGCCAAGAAGTGGGAGTGGGTGGGCAGGGGAGCAGGGTGGGGGGAGGGTATAGGGGACATTTGGGATAGCATTTGAAATGTAAATGAAGAAAATATCTAATAAAATAATTTTTAAAAAAAAGAAAAAGAAAATGTGCGGGAGAAAAGGGAGTCTTCCTTCTCAGCCTTGCAAATCCCTCTTCCAGCCCAAAATGGTGGCTTCCAGAACTTTCTTTGCTCTTATCACTGTGGACACAAGTTTTTGATAAATGACCCAACCAGTGGTCAACAGATTCTCTCTTACTTTGACACGTGGTTCTGAGGAGACTAGGCTACGATGTGGAGGACCAGGAGCCACTCTGAGAAGGTATCGCCATCCCACCAAGATCTTGGCTGCTTGCCCTAAATTAACTGAAGAAGATGGCACTGATATCGTTATTAGAGTGTTTCCAGGCAGCCAGCATTTACCATTTTCTTTGCTCGTATGCTCTGAATGGTTAGTATTTGGTCCAGAACAGGGCTCCAGCATCACAAAACTTTGTAGCGCCTCTGCTAACACTCCGTGCTTGCTTCTCACTCTTCGTATCAACAAAGAATATGAAGCAGAGATGAAGAAAATCTGTGAATGAAATGGAGAAGAAGCCGAGCATGGTGGCACATGCCTTTAATCTCAGCACTCGGGAGGCAGAGGCAGGCGGATTTCTGAGTTCGAGGCCAGCCTGGTCTACAAAGTGAGTTCCAGGACAGCAAGGCTATACAGAGAAACCCTGTCTCAAACAAACAAACAAACAACCCCCCCCCAAAAAAAACAAAACGAAAGGGAGAAGAAGAGATTGAAAACATGAATTTTGTATGGCCAGCTAGATAGATAAATGACACTTAAATCAAAAGCCAATGCACATTGCCCAAAGAAGTAAACAAGTTTCTGGCAGTGGCTCTCAAAATCCACCATGCTTGGTCCCTGCTGTTTGTTTTCTGTCGAAGTTTTCATCAACATTGTTTCCATATCAGTAAGACACATGATTGTGGTTTTATTATATTAAAAACTCAGCGCTTAATGCTGCCCTTTGATTTCTATTTGCAGTCACGATGTGCTGAAGAAAGCCAGTAAGCCAAACAAAACCAAAAATTGTATTCAGTGTAAAAAATATGTACACCTGTCACAAGTGACCCCTTTGTACTGAAGGCGAGTTTTCAAAATTCTAGAAACACCGGGCAATGAAATTTGGGAGACAACCCTGATGTGGGGTGGTAGGACTTAACAGTGGTGGCAGGACTCTCTAGAGATCCCACTCCAGGGAGATCCATGTGCAAGGTTCTGCACTTCCTGGAGAGAGTAAAGGTCAGTTGCTGGTTTGCATGAGGGATCATTGTTTCAAACAACAACAACCACAACAACATGTTTGGATAGAGAGTAGAATGCTCATATGAAGGTAGGAATATCAGGTTCCTCCCTAATTCAGTTCCTTGGTTCCCTCAATTCCCATTACCTTTGTGTGGCAAAAACAGACCTAGCATGCTCCAAAGGCTCTGGGAGCCAAGGTTGATCTCCCAGCATGGTCAAGATCTTCCAGCCCCCACTGCTCCCAGGCTCAGCTGCCCACAGTCTGGCCAAGCACTGTCTCTCCCCACACCCTGGCCACGCCTCTCTGAGCTGTCTCTGTTTATGTTACTCCCTCTGCCTGAGATTCTCTTCTCAAAGGACCCAGGTGGGGTGACTTCTCCTCTCAGGGATCCTCAACTACCCCAAAGAAAAGAGCTCTGCTGCCTTTGTCCTGAGTGGGCTTGGGCATTTTCTATCCCAAGGTTTCCATCTCAGTTGCTCACCAGGTACAAACACTCCCCAAGGGCAGGACTTCCTCATCTTTGTAGAGAACACTGCAGGCATAGGAAAGTGAAGTTGTCGGTTAATAACGCCTTTTCTGCTCTCTTTCCATGCCAGTGATCGACAGCTTGCAAACACGAGTCCTTTAATGTTTAACCCTCTTGCTGCTCCCATACTGTTGTGTCAGACCAGTACCGCTGGACTTAGATTCCATAAAAGCATATGTTTCTGCCTAGTAAGAGTTTAGCCTCTGGAAGCTTGCTTGGGCCATATTCTATCTTTCGTTTCATGTCCTAGCCACCAGATTATGTTTTCCACACTGGCTTTCCACTTGCAGCCAAGATGAATTCTCCATGTGTTCAGATTCAGTGCTGAGTCTGTGAAAAGGGCTTCCTTTGTGCAGTAGGCCCCGAGCTGGCATCTGCCAACGGATTCCAGATTTGTCACCGTGCAAACCTAAGATTTTGGTTGGTACCTAATGAAGGTGGTTGCTCCGTCCAGCCAAGGTCCTTGCTGGAGGACTTGCCAGGGAAGTGTTTGCTCTTCCTGGGGATTTGATGAACAGTTTTGTGTAGTTCAGTGTGGATCAGTAGTTTTCCACCATCTGATTGCTTCTGCCAGATAGGCCATACCCTTTAGGTTCGTAGAATGGCGTGTGATAAGACTCAGGCGAGGTAAACTCATAATCGTATGGATGTTTGGGGACCAGCAGTGGGAGGAGAGGTGGGTGGGCATAGGTACAGGAGAAGATCTCTTACCAATAAGATACCAGGGAATTAAACTTAGTGTATGTTCTATGACCAAATATATAGTATGACAGACTGTGGGTTTGTTGACAGTTCATGTTTTATGAAATTAGGGTTCTATTACCTATGAGCTTTCTAGGAAAGGAAGGCAATAGATCTTTTTTTTTTTCTAAAATATAGCATGGGTATGTATATACATAATGCAAAAATCACAGCTCATTTTATTGAGTTCAAGATTCTTTGTGTTTCATATTAAATATTTTGTTCTATCTTCACAACAATCCCAAGAGATGGATACATTGGATCTACTTAATAAATAACAAAAATGACATCTAAGAGTGTTATATAATCTTATTTTATGCGTAGAGTGATATTTTAACTGGCGGCTTTCTCAAGCCGTCTTTTCCTTTGTTTTCTCAAACAATGGAAAAAAATGAAGCTTCTTGGCCATCCTTCTTTCCTGTAAAGGAAAAAGATGTTTGAGGGGTTTGCTAGAGAAAGGCGTAATCTATTTGGACCCTGAGGAGCTATGGCAGAGCTATGGGGATGTAGGCCACAAAAACTTTTTTTAAAGAAATACTTGAGCCAGGTAGTGGTGGTGCACACCTTAATCTCAGGAGACAGAGGCATGTGGGTCTCTATAAGTTCGAAGCCAACCTGGTCTACAGAGCAAATTTCAAGAGAGCCAGGGCTACACAGTAAAACCTCGTCTCAAAAAAACCAAAGCAGGGAAAATAACGACTTGGGGTGGGTTAGAAACAGATTAGGATATTAACACAGTCAACTGCGATGTGTCCACTGTCTGTGTCTACGTTCACCCATCATGGACATCCGAGAAAGCTGACTTGGCTAAGTAAACTCCTTTTTTTTACTAGCAATGTGGCCATGTAGGGTACCAGAATGGCAATCTTTAGTTTCAAACAAGCTCATATGAAGGGTTGCCCCATTGCTATCCGGCCTTGAGGAGGGTCAGCCTGTCTGTGCACGGGGACTTAGTGCTTTACTGACCGGCATCTATCCTGTGCTATCTGAGGAACTCACAGACAGTTCTATTACTTTGGCACCTCGTTTGCCTAGGCGTTCCCTTCCTCCTGGAAGAGATGGAAATCCATTCCATCTAGTGGGATGAGGGATGGACCCAGAGACCAAGAAGCATCTCTTAAACATGTTCTGTGACCTGACCTAGATTCTTGATAGCACTGGCTGACTCCTCCTTCCTATCTCTTCCAGTTGCTACCTAGGCCCCAGGCTTAAGGCAACAGATGGCGAGGACCAAAGGTCATGGGTAAGGCTTCTCTCTCTCTCTGGTTCCTTGTTGGTTACAGTACAGGGAAGGAAACAGCCAGAACACTGCAGAAGCAGGCAGCATGTGCATAAATAATGTAATGCTGGTGGGTAGAAACACTCTCTAAGAACCGAAAAGCTCATCTCAACCCTGGCCAAACTTACACATATCCCAAGAATAAGGAGTCCACGGTCAGCGGAGAGTCTTATGAAAATACCTGCTCCGAAGGCAAGAGTCTATAAGAGAAATATACTGAAAACCTTATGGTTCTGGATGCCCCACTTGCTGAGCTGATCCTCCTTTTACAATGCATCCTAGAGCAAGTGAGGATTCAGAAATTACTTTGCCAAGGCTAGAGAAAGAGTGAATAGATATGCCCTCCTGGTAGATTAGACATGTCGATTTAACAAGAGGCTCTGTGAGACGTGTGGGGGGGCATCCATGGTACAGAACACCTGTGGTAATCTAATCAAGGGCAATAAATAGCAGAGGGCTCTTTTTTTTTTTTTGGAGAAGATAAACTATGACAAGCCAAATTGGTGGCTCGCAGAAGACTGAGTCTTACAAGGCTAAGAGCGGAGTCCAGTGAAATAGATGTTAAGTGTTCAGAATTTAGCAGAGCACTTAGGGTGAGCTCTCCACACGTTTTACTTGCCAAATTAGTTCTGATTGATTTGGCTATGAGCAGGATGGAATCTAGCAAACACACGTGGGCTCTGGTAAGGTACAAGGTCCCCAGTGGAAAGAGAGAGAGGAGAAAGAGGATGCAGATTCCTATTAGAAAAGATCTGAGTAAATACTATTTGATTATTCTAAGGAGCCGATTCACTGTTGAAGTTATAAAGGCGTAAATTCTGAATCTACTGACAGGTGTTCCCCATGCACCTTAGGGTTGGATGTTTCGGTAGAAACTCATTGAAGTGTTTCAGCCAGATTCTTTAGAGTCTTCTTGCTCTACTCCAGCCATCAATATGACTATGTTCCTTACCCTTTTCCCCCCCTCACACATCGGTCATTTCCCTTGGCTTATAAGATGTGTTAGACATTTGCTGCTGATGAAACAACACACCACCAAACAACTGAAAGGAGACAGGATTTAGTTTGGCTCATGGCTTCAGAGGTTCCAGTACATTACAAATTGTCTTGGGATTTGTGTGGAGTGAGACAAAAGATCATGGCCGGGGTAGACAGAGGATGTTCACCTCATGGCCCACAGGCAGAGAGACAGAGAGACAGAGACAGAGAGACAGACAGAAACAGAGTCGGAGACAGAGCACAAAGGTGGGGCCAGACAAACCCTTCCAAGGTACAGTCCCAGGATATTATTTCTTCCAGTCAAGCCTAATTTCCCGAAAATCCATTCAGTTATAAGTCAGTTGATACGTTAATCCATTAACTGTGCCCATGCCTTTACGACGGCCTTAGTTAGGGTTTTATTGCTATGAAGAGACACCAGGGCCAAGGCAACTCTTATAAAGGAAAACATTTAGTTGGGGCTGGCTTACCGTTTCAGAGGTTCAGTCCATCATCATCATGGTGGGAAGCATGGCAGCGCGCAGGCAGGCATCTTGATCTAGAGTTCTACATCTTGAGTCCTATGTCTTGATCCTAAGCCAGACAGAAGAATCTCTGTTCTGAACTGGGTAGAGCTTGAATATAGGATAGCAAAGCCCACCCACACAATGACCACACCTCCTCCAACAAGGCCACTCTCCTAATAGTGCCACTTCCCATGGACTACGCATACTCAAACTGCCATAACAACCCAGTTATTTCCTAGGAGCTGGGCTCTGAACCTTGTATAGAGGACGGAGTCTTTCACACATGAACTCTTGTGGAGACATCTCATGTCTGGACTACAACACAATCTCCACATTATTTCCATCAATCTGTTTATGGTATCTAGACTGTCCACTTATGACTGGTTCAACTACCATGGCAGCCATCTTGGAGACAATCCTCATGCTTCTAGAGCCAAGCCCTCTAGGACATTTTCTATTCTGCCATTGGAAGAATTGTGCTGAAACAACGGCCCGGTGTATTACTCATTGCCAGCTGGTAGACTGGATGATATGTAATGACTGATATTGATCATCGACTTAATGGCATCTAGAATCACGAGGGAAACAACCTGGGGGCATGTTCGTGAGGGCTTTTCTAGATTAGGCTAGCTGAGGTGGGAAAACCTACTCTAACTGCCAGACTGAATGAAAAGGCGAGAGTGAGCTGAGCAACAGCAGCTTTTCTCCCTCTGCTGCTGGCTGCGCTTGCAATGTGACCAAGCTTTTCAGGCTTTGACGACCACGACCACGACTTCTGCAGCATGAACTTAAACTGTGAGCCAGAACAAGCCACTAGTTCCTCAGCTTGGCTCTGTCAGGCCCTTTGTCCCAGCAGCATGTAGAATAGCGAACACAGTGGGCGACATTCTGTCACAGCCCTATCTCTTGCCCATCTCTCTCTATCTTCCCTTTGACCTCTGTGAATTAGCAATGCTACACTTCTTTCCAGATGTCTAACCCCCACTCCCTTTCTGCCCATCCCCACTCCCTGCTGGGCTAGCTTCCTCCGTACTTGTAGATCCAGTTAAGTGGCTCTTCTTTATCTGTTCCAGAATCCCACGGGTCCCACACTTATCCTGTACTCTCTGCTCAAGTCTAAAAGCTCTTTGCTGTACATCATTTTACACTCAGAGCCTGAGACATAGCATATGTTCAGCTAATCTTTGCTAGATAAACGAGGAGTGTACAATTGATCTATTTCCCAGGTAAAGAACTGGAGGTTAACTCACACCTTTGAGTGACGCAGGAAGTCTAATTCAGTATTGTTTCCAAGATATCATTTATCAGTGCTCACAGAGACCCTGCTGACATAACACAATGGAATGGAACCTTTCTAGCACGAGATACCACTCTACAGGCTTGTCTGTTTGCGACAGAAGAGCAGCGCTCAGTGACCACCAGAGAACAAAGAATGCACGTGGCTGATCCAGGAAGATGCAGACTGGAAATGGAGGGCGTGTATTTCAGCTCTGTGTGGTCTTTTAGCAATCAGTTCCTCTCAGACTCTCTCCGTCTCCGTAACACGAATGGGCATGGTGTTTAGTCTTCTGTTTAATGTACTTCCCCATAAGCCATGTGTCACGTGTCACAGTGCTCTTTAAGCTACTTCCTTGCATTGGCTTTGAGAGCGTTTGGTCCCAGCAGCATGTAGAATAACTAACACAGTGTGTGACATTCTTTCCTAAAGGACTCAGCAAGTGACCGCTGAGATGTACCAGGAAATACGTGTACTCTGAAACTTGACCTAGGTGTTCTAAATGACACGCTGGTCGCACATATAGAAACTTCTACAATTCCACTGCTGGCTTCTAACCAGTAATTAAGATTCCATTTAATTCCTGCCTAAATACTCCTAGCTCATGTTATGGAAGAGCTGATACTAGATGGAATGGATTTTGAGTATAAAGTAGTACAGATCCCCTCAGCCAGCTAGCCTAGTCTGCGTAAAGTAGGTATTTTACTGTAACTGTCTGAAGGAAATTCCCCAGCCTGTATCTTCTAATGGAGCAAGGACTCCAGGCTAGTTCAGTGCAGGGCCAGGTTCAGACACACAGACCAATCTTCCACTCACTCTGTTACCAGCAGGTCCTGATTGTGGTTATAGGTGACATCACTCATACACACAGTCAAACTAGAGGCCAGTCAAATACCTGTGGCCTCACCTCATGCATAAAGACCTCAGCTCTAGCCAAGTTTTTCAACGGGGAAATTCTGAGAGAATGGAGCAACTCATTCCACTGGAGCTAGCGGTGGAAACAGTAGTTGAGGAGACACTGGAGAGAAGACCTGAGGTGAAGTTCAAGCAGAGGTGTCATGGTGACCTGAAACTGTGAAGAACCAGACACTGAGTTTGTAAATATTCAGAGGTTTCCCTATGTCTTCTGGTATAACGAAGTCTGGAAGAAAGACTGGGATAAAGGGAGATGAGTAGGTAACAGGATTTCCCTAACTGCACATGCCCTGCTACAGCTTCTGAAGAGTTGTCTCTGGGTCTGCCCAACTTTCTGATCCAGTTCCATGCTCAGAAACGTACAGGAGTAGTAGTTCTGACACTTTGATTTAATTGGGAATCTGTGTTTATTTATGCTGAAGGTCCTTGCTCTCAAATGATTTTTGATCTCTCAATAAAAATGCCAATGCCAGCGGCCAGTGGCTGGGCGGAAAGAAAGAGGTGGGACTTCCAGGTTCCCACAGTCAAGGAGAGAGAGGAGAGGGCAGGAAGAGGAGGACCAAGATACTTGGAGAGAGATGGAACAGACTCAGAGCTACAGGGGAGATCTTCCAAAATGTAGGCAACGGAAAGTGGCCCATGAAAGGGCAGGCCAAAGGCATCTTGGGCAGCAAGACCAACTACGCCGAGGGAAGATTTAGAGTCATTGAGCTAGGAGTAAAGGTGAGGGCACGCTAGCTGCAGGAGGCTTAGAAGAGCCCCGCCACTGAGCCAGTAAGGCAGGTTAAAAGTGAGCTAATGTGTAAGTGTCTTTCATCCAAGGATCTGAAAGAGTTCCTGAGCAGATGCACACCTGCGACTCACTGGGAGCTCAAGGTGGTCTAGCCCGAACTACCCACTACACAGAAAGGTATGTCCTATGACACTGCCTGCTTTTCATTTCATGAACTTTCTTCTCTAGGAATATGGTGACAAGAACCACTTCTTATCATGGAATAGATGAACAAGACACCATAGGGCAGAGCTCCCTATATCCTGACTCATTGGCTCTGGCCATTGGTCTGGCTTGCAGATGGCTTGGTATCTTGGTCACTCTTCTCCACATTCATATAACATTCTCACCTGTATAGCATAGCTGCAATCATCAACTATAAAGCCCCTACATTTGGGTATATAAGAAAATATTGAATTTGGATTTCCATAGTTGGGCCCTACGGACTCCATGAAAACTCTCTATGATCGTGAGGGTGAGTTGGGAAACTATTCAAAACTGTATGCAGTGGAAGTATGTGTCATTGTCATAGGAGAAAGTTCATAACTTTAACATTCCCAGAGCACCCTGTAACTACCCCAAGTTAGACTCCAGGATCAGAAGAAACTTGTCTGAAATCTAAGCTGTGCCTGTTTACTCTGCACTTGATGCTACATATGAAGCTGTTCTAACACAATAGAGCAATGAGAACTCAGAAACACCCCACAGAACACATTTAGCCTAACCCTAGCATTGTAGCAAGCTTTCAATGGTGGTAGATATAATTGTACAATAATTAATGAATGTAAATGATCAATTTTATTGTTACTTTCCCCCACCCCTCCCCCACATTCTGGGTATCTATATTTCATAGCCAAAAGTAGGGCTCTTTGGAAAAGACATGAGATTAGAGAAAATTCTCAACAACCAGACATAATTTTCTCAACATAGAATTTTTATTTCCTAGCAAGTCAGAGAAGAAAATACTACAAAATGGGAACTCATATTCTACACCATTTATAAAGTAGTCATGGGCTAAAATGATTTATTTTGTATTGATGAGCATAATTTTACATACTATCATGATCATTAATAAAAATTAGATAAATTGTAAAAGCTGGAAGGCTAGTGAGATTGAAATGACTTGAGCCTTCACTGGATTTGAAGAACTGTTACCACTTAAAACACAGACATTTAATACCAAGTAGTTCATCATGGAGGGATAGCTGAGAAGTCAAGCGAATTGACTAGGGTTTTATGAACATTTCAACATGGCTGCTATTGATATTTTTAAATGCCTACTAGCAATCATTATAAGGCATATATATAATTTTTTTTTACATTAGTGGCTAATTTGCATAGTTTGGGAAGCATGTGATTCCCAGTAGGCCAACCATCTGGCTAGCTGGTTTTGAATCAGGACAGGCACAATTTAGTCTGCTTTACAGAAACTGGTAGGATAGAGATGATGGCGATGTTCTGCACTCAAACAGAGGAGAAATACATGCGATTTTCTCTCTCAACTTTAACTAAATAGGCCATAGTGAAGCCAGACTTCTCTAGACTTTGCCTAGACTCTGGAGTAGTGGATGGTAGGGGCACATGATCAACCCTGACCAACCAACCAGATGCTTCTAATAGGCCAGCCCTGATGTTGCCTCTGTGGTAGGGAAAAGAAATCCTCCAAATTCCTGGTGAGAGAACATCGACTTTTAATTTGACAGGTGGTTAGTCAGGTGTATGTGAATAATCACCACACAGGGAACGACATCAGCAAAACAAAACCCAGCCCAATCCATGAATGCCAAAAATGCCCTGTTTCCAAAATAATGATGGGCAGCTTGCCTTTCTGAGGACTAAAAGCACAAGGTTGTTATTTTCCTGTACAGCCCAGCAGTCTTTTCGCACTGACAGGGAAGTAAAGCTGGAGACTTTTTTGGCTTCCACCCAGTCACTCAAGCTCAGGTCCCTGGGTCAGTGATCTGCAGTTGCCCTAGGCCCCCAGGTATTTGGCTGGACCACGTTTGTGTAAGGACAAAAAGTCTTTCCATTCAGAGATCTGTGGAGAAGTCATGATGATGATAAAGGTGACAATGAGAGGGATGTGCCCCCTTGCTTCTCAATGGATCCCTGGACACCAGTTTAATTTACAGTTCTCAAGTATATTCTGATAGTGCAGCTTCTCATCTCTGGGAGAATATTGTCCCTTGTGTCTGTTGTCTTCACCTTCATCATGCCCAGACTCTGGTTCTGTGGCAGCACTTTGTATAGCTTGGAGACTGTCAAATATCAATCTCCTGACCAACCACATTGATAATTGGTTTTGACCTTTTTCTTCATCCTCTCTCAAGCCAGTCACCACCAAAGGCATCGAGTGTTTGGCTTCTCCATGAATAGACTATTCAAGCATAACTGATACGTATACCCCTTCTCCTCCCTCCCCTCTTCTTCTCTGTAGTTTTCTTTGGGGGGCGGGAAGACAGAGAGAATCAAGGAATCTGGAAAATCACTTCATAGGTTCCTGGTAGAGTTGCTTGTTGTTTTGTAAAAGACATAAATCTGGTTTTGTTTTTTTTTATATATGGGCTCACTATGTAGACCAGGCTAGCCTTGAACATGCAGAGATCCATCTGTTTCAGCCTCTTAAGTACTATCACTCTGGGATCTTTCTAAAAGATCTTTAGTAACTCCCAGTATCAGAAATATATGTATTTCCTTTCCATTAGCTGGCCTCTGGGCTTGATCTCTCTATCCCAAAGTTAATTTCTGAAACTGAGGTCCAAAGTGTAGTCAATAGGAAGCTCCAGGACCTTGAGACTGCTTGCTGTGCCAAGCTGCGGATCCTATGGGTGCTGCAAGCTCTTGCTAGATAGAGAAAGGGAGAGGTCTGTTACATAGGTTTGTTCTGTGGCTGTTTTTGCTAAGCTCAAGTTCCTTTTCTCATGGTCCCTTTTGCTCCACAGGTTGAAGTTATTACTGGGTACTAGAAACACTGAACAAAGCTCAGGAAGGTGATAGTGAAGTGGCAGTTGTATTTTACCCTCAGAAGGAAGTCACTCTGCTCCTGGAGCAGTGGTGCATCATGCATATTACTGCTGATCTGCCAGCTCACCTTGGGGACCATAGTCCTAGAAACCACTGGGTTCTCCTTCTTTGAGTATTGAACCAGGCAGAGATAAAACTCAATGGTCAAGTGAGTTGTCTTTACCACGTTAGTGACCTGATCACTGATGTAGAGGGCCAACATCACATATTGTCCTCATGAGTTGAAGTCTATTTCTCTAGGTTGTACTTTGTCCCTGATCTTTTTTTCTTTGTCACTTCCCACTTTCCTTCCCAACTGTTGCCTCAACTCACAGAAAGATTATGTTCACTAGCAGTCAAGTAAGTCACAGTTTTTTATAGGGTTTCTGGCTTCCTACTTGTGTAAGGTCTAGTATGTGCATAATAAATCTATATTCTTCATTACTTCATAGGATTATGCTTCTCACATTGATCCTTGCTTTGTACACTTTAATTTTTGAGACAGGATTTCACTATGTAACCACTGCTGGCCTAGAACGAACTATGCAGACTATGCTGGTCTCAAACTCACTGGGTGCTGCAATTAAAAGTGTGTACCACCACACTTGGCTCCTTTTATTCTCTTATCTAAAAGATTTATATTTAATTATGTGTATATGCATGTATCTCTGTGTAGGTATGTATGGGTGCAGGTGCTAATAAAGTCCAGAAAGGGGCATCAGATCCCCTGGAGCTGGAGTTATTGGCAGTTGTGAATGGCCACCCTGATGTGGGTGCTGGGAACTGAACTCTGGTTCTCTGAAGAACAGTATTTACTCTTCACAGCTGAGCCATCTGTCTTAGGCTGCATACCTATCCTATGCGAATACCATCATCTCTTTCTAATCTGTGGTGCAGGAGGTCTGGCATTACTTTCACTGTCTTAAGAAGTTGTAATTTAACTAATATAGCATTTACTATGTAAGGCTGAGCTTGTCTTATTAAACTCACCTATATTATCTATAAGGCCATGGGCATAGTTTACAGGGATATGGGATGCGAGAGACAAAGGTCCCAACTGGGTAAACATAGACAGGTTAAGATATTAAAGAGCCAGTTTCACACCTCAGTCTCTGAGAGATGAAGAAAAGATGGGGGTTGTTAAGTCACGGTGAATACAAATTCAACGTATTATAAATGTTCATTGAAAAAAATCATAAGAGGTATTTTGTTACTTTTAATGAAAAATATCAACATAGCAATGTCAAACCAAAAAAAAAAAAAAAAAAAAAAAAAACAATGAGTTAAGTCTCTTGTTTTCAAAATTCCCTGTTATAGCTGGTTTCATTTTCAGATGCTATTTTTTCACATTGATGTCCTTTTGTTATATAGTTAAATCACATTATATATATGAGTGTGTATACACACACACACACACACACATATATATATATATATATATATATATATATATATATATATATATATAAGCTCTTCCCTCTTCCTCATCTATTTATTTTTGTTTGTTTGTCATTGTTGTTTTTTCACTGATCTGGATCCCAAGAGAGGCTATGACTACAATTTTAAGTCTTTACTTGAAATGTGTTTTGTTTTCTGCTTCACCATTTGCTAAAATATTGATCATATAAGGGGTCATCACTGCTTGGAAATAAGCCTGAGGAGCCACAGCTATGGTCAAGGTGAGCCCGAGGGGCAAGAGCTGTTGCCAAGGGAACGTTAGCGGAAATGTTGAGGGTATAAACTTTGCCATCACATTTCAGTTACTCGCCATGGTTCTTGGCTACTGGACTTGAAATTTTGAGTAATTCTAGTCAAGACAGAAGTGTCCTAGAGTCTGTGACAATGGATGTGGTCCATCAGAGGGTGTTGCCAAGGGTGATGACACAAGCTGCTGAGAAAGGAAGGGTGTCACTTGGGCTCCATGACCAAGAACACTGCTAAATTCCAGACTTTGCACTAGGTGAAAATCAGCTAACTATTGGGGAAGGTATCTCGGTATGGCTGCCACTGAGTCCCTATTTCAGTCAGTCAAGCTTTATTTAATATAATTATATTTGCAACCTGTTTTTTTTTTTTTTTTTTTTTTGGTTAAGGCTTTTTGTTTATATATTAGGACAGGGTTTCTCTGTGTAACAACCCTGGCTGTTCTGGAATTATTATTGCAGACAAGGCTAACCTTGAACTCACTGAGATCCGACTGCTTCTGCCTCCCAAGTGCTGGGATTCAAGGCATGTGCCACTATATCCAGTGGTATGCAACCTGTTCTAACCATGTCTTAGTGACCTCTCTATGGCTGTGAAGAGACACCATGACCAAAATAACATAAAAAGAAAACATTAGATTTGAGGGGTTGCTAATACAGTTCAGAGGGTCAGTCCATGACTATCATGGCGGGAAGCATGACAGCAGGCAGGCAGGCATTGAGAGATTACATCCTGATCCTCAAGTTGGAGGCAGAGAGACTCTGAGAAAAACTTTATAATGTGTTATAAGGCACTCAGTTGAACAAAAACAGCAATTTAGGCTGAATTCTAGAAGAGGTGCCCGTAGTTCATGTGCTTGGCCTTTATATATACACCCCATATCTTCGTCTTGACTTTCTTAGCTTAGCATTCTCTGAGACCCATATTACTTTTAAGAAAAGTAGCTTGAAAACTGTTGGTGTGGAAGCACATGAGTTCAGGTATAGGTCTTATGAGGAAATTTATAAACTTCAGCTTGAGTTGGGGAGGGGTAGTGTGTACCTTTAATTGTAGCACTTGGGAGGCAGAAGCAGGCTCCAGAGAGTGAATTCTAGGACAGCTAAGGCTACACAGAGAAGCCCTGTCTTGAAAAATCAAATCAAATCAAATCAAATCAAATCAAATCAAATCAAATCAAATCAAATCAAATCAAATCAAATCTAAAAGTCCTGAAAACAAAACAAAACAAAAACCAGAAAAATTTCAACTTGTGAGTCAGATATTTAACATTTTTGTTTCCATTGATGTCTTGAAAATACTAATGATGCTATCTATAGTAGTAAAATTTTTCATTGCTTCCACAGGGGTCCCACTATGTTCTAAGCACTTTTTTTTTTCATAGTAACTCATTTGATCTTTCCAACAACCCTAACATGTTACCCTAGTTTACAGATTGTAAATTATGCCTTTCATTCACATTGCAGCTTTTATAAAACGAGTCTTGCTTTTGATGGTGTGGTACCAACTCAAGACTTCTCTGTCTACTTAATTTTCCTTGTCCGAGAGCTGGTTCAAGAACATGACACTAGCCAGCAGTGGTGACACTTTTAATCCTGGCACTCAGAAGGTAGAGAGAGGCAGGCGGATCTCTGAGTTTGAAGTCAGCCTGGACTACAAAGTGAGTTCCAAGGCAGGCAGGTCTATACAGAGAAACCCTGCCACAAACAAACAGACACCATGAGACTAAACATGAAATCGTCAGGAGACAGAAGAAAATCTTCACTGATCAAAGCCCTGTTGAGAAGGTATTGGGGGAAACTGAGAAGGGGTTGAGGTTCCTAACCAGTCTCAGTGGCTCCGTTATTGGTGGAGTTGGACCTGATGTTTATGTTTTGACTCAGCATGTGTTACCGTCTTTTCATCTCTGCAGGTCAGAGAACATTGGAGTGTATGGTACCCACATATGTGCAGTTATCCAGGAATACAGATTACCCAAGGGGAGGTCGTTGCCTATTTTTAAAACGTTGACTTCATTAGTTAGAAAGTAGAAGAGAACTGTTTGCTAAGGAGAGTGAGCAGCCAATGGAGCTTCAAAGATGCTCTAGGACGTGCAACGTAATGATAGTAAAGATCGGATGCTAGAGACGGTGATGGGCAGGTAGGAAGGGATCAAAGCCTTTCATGATTGAATTCAGCCATTTCATCAGGGCTCTTACACGGGTGCCTACCTACCTATGACTGACTTAGTCCTTTATCCCTTCTCTCTTTGGTGGTGATTCAGCCAAACCACCAAGCTTAAAGTGCTTATGGGCTCAGTATAAAGGCAGGAAGGAAGTGAGCTGCAGTGTAGGCCACCGGGCCTCAATCCTTCTCTCCCGGGGAGAGAGAGAACTGCAGGGATCGAGGCGAATTGGGGCCAAGTTGTAAAGAAATCCAAAGCTGGCCAAAATCATGAGGAGCTGGCAAAGAAGAAAAGGCCATGGGTGCAGCTGGACATTTAGGGGAAGTTCTTGAGGCCACGAAAGGGAAGTGAGCCTGGGTCCCCAAACAGAAGCTCTGTGGTCACTTGGGGCCATGTGAAGAATGACTCCAAAGACCAGATTAGATACTGGGATAGAGATTGTTCTTCAAGTCTGACTCGATAGATATTGGAGTACGGACTGTGCCTTGCAAATTGCAAAGGGCTTGTAATTTTCTCATTCCCAGATTGAGTTATTTTAGACAGAGACAACGTCTTCAACTCTCTTCTACTCTGCCAAGAATCTGGCTCTAGTATGGTAATCTTCTGGATCTTAGGATGGAGGTAATGGGGGTCATCCTTTAGGCTCACAAAGAGACAGGTATGGCTACCAGCTTCTGGAGTGCTCATCCCAGATATTTGCCCCACTCACAGTTTATTAACCAAATTAGCCCTCATTAATAATCCTTTGAACTAGCAGAGCAGTCCTAGTTGATTGAAAATAATTATGAGCCTCTTTAGATGATTAAACAGCACATTTGGATTTTCATTTATATCATTGGTTTGATTGAACGATATGTATGTGTACAAGGGTATTAATACGGCATCTCTTAAAAGCAATAATAAGCAGGAATGGGGGGGTGTTGCACACTGCTCTAAGTCTAAGGCAAGGGGATCAATGAACGATCTGGGTGCCAGTATAAATTATGAAAGACGGGCTGTGACAGATAAAGTTGCATGGGGCATAAGGGCTAAGCAGGCAGAAAACCACTTACAATGTCCTGAGCATAGCATTAGAGGACTGCACATTCTGGTCAGCATCAGTAAGCAAGCAGTGTCATTAATCTGGAACAGAAAGAATACCACAGATATTAAAAATGATTTTTTCCCCTACTGACTCAGTCTCCTGCATACTTGCAAATTGAAGGTTGTAGATTCATAGCCCCTGAGATTCCCGCCCAATGGGACAGGGTCTAGAATTGAATTTGTACTCAGTGACATCCTTTTGGGTTCCAGTTCCTTTCTCTAATCAGAATATATATTAAAAGAAGAAGAAGAAGAAGAAGAAGAAGAAGAAGAAGAAGAAGAAGAAGAAGAAGAAGAAGAAGAAGAAGAAGAAGAAGAAGAAGAAGAAGAATCNTACACAGAGATACTCTGTCTTGAAAAACTAAAAACAGAAGAAGAAGAAGAAGAAGAAGAAGAAGAAGAAGAAGAAGAAGAAGAAGAAGAAGAAGAAGAAGAAGAAGAAGAAGAAGAAGAAGAAGAATCACAAACCTTCCTGCCACAAACTGGGGCATCTCACAGGGAGTGCACAGGGCTGTGTTCTTTGCGACTATCCTTCAGTATGGCGCAGCCCAATTCATAAAACACTGGTGGGGATGGGCGTCCACCTGGTTCATTTGAATGCCGGTTTTGTTCCTTGTCCCCATCTGGATTGGCTGAACAAACTTCCAGTACTAGAGGAAGGATGCAAGCTTGGAAGTTTGTAACACTGTTTTTTTTTTTTTTTTTTTTTTTTTTTTACACCACTGTGTAGGAAAAGTACTTTCATGGAGAGGTAAACTAAGACACCAGTTTATTTTCTGGGGGCTGAAGGCTTCCTAGTAGGTCAGACAGAAACCAAACACTGAGACTGTGGGCAGTTTTAATCTGTAAGTTTGGTAGAGCAATACCTTCTTAGGCTATCTCCCAGACCTACCTACTTTCTTTTCTCTCTATGCTATGATTCTTGTGAAACATAAAGTTCCTTAGGGAGGGTGGTAAAAGGCAGAATGGTCCATCTCATATCTTGGAGGATTTCCTAACAGGCTGTGCACTCAGGTAATGACAGGTGACCTTTGGTCATGGTAGTGCCAAGCCCCACGCAGTCCAGGAAAGGGCACTAGAAGCCCCTGCCCGATTCTTTGGGATCTGAAAAGTTCGTCCATTTCCTCTGGCTTATGCCGAATCTCATAGTGCTTGCCACCCCACAGATATTCAACTCATCTATCTTTTTCCAAACCATCAGTTCCCAGAGACAAGCTTTATGAACTTAATTTCTGTCAGCTTACCCAGAGCAAAAACGTCTAGTTCTCTTTTCTGTGAAATAGAATTGCAAAAACAAGATATACTGAGAATTGGTGGGCAATGTACTAAAAAGGAAAAGCTTTCACCTCCGAAAACCTAATTCATAAAAGGCAATAAAGGGTAAACATAACTAATAACTTAACACTTTTTCTTTTGGGTCTACATTTAAAATGGTAGGATATTCTGATGCACAGTCACAGAAAAGGATGAAAGGAGAAAGTATTCAAAGAGATTCTAAGAAATAATATCCCCCTTATAGCCAGAGTAGAGAAAGAAGCCAGGGATAAAAATCACTTCTTAGGTTATGGCCTACTGCAAACAAATGGAAAGCCACTTGGCCACCCCTCACTGCCTGTGTAGCCTTTCTCAATAAATCTCCTCTCCTTTTGCTGTCCCTCAGGCCACCAGTTTAAGAGTGTATTAGTAATTATCTCTAACAAACCCACTTGGGTCGTGTTTAGGTAACAATAAGAAAGTATTTCGTGGAGGAATTAACTAAGCACCATGGTGTAGGTATTAATTTCAAGTGAGAACCAGTCATTCGGAGTATTTCATCAAATTGTAAGCCAGTAAGCCCAGTAGAGTGAGGATGTGTTTTCCACCTAAAAATCTCTTGATTGGCTAAAAGCTGGCCTCACCCAAGGGACCCTAAAACTGTCTTAATCTTTTTAACACATTTTTCTCAATTCTTTTAGACCAAAGAAGGAAACCTGAACAAAACTGGAGCTACTGATATGGTTAAGAAGGTAGGGCAGTGCTTAGTAAGGGACACATAGGCCTGTGAGATTGCAGAACCTGCCAGAGAAAAGAATCATTAACCACCATAAAGTTCAGAGAGGGAAGGTAGGCTAATCTTCCTTATTCCACATGGGCAAAGACACACATAGAACAAAGTGGCTTTTCATGTTTTCCATAAACACATGATCTGTGGCTGAAGAACACTGAATTTACAAGGCAAAGTTTTCTAGATTTTTTTTCCAGAAGAAAGCAATTCAGGGTTCTCTCTTCTTCCAAAGTTCAATCCTTGGCATTGCCCAGTTGACTGTTTTCTGTATTTCTCTGCCTTGTTCAGGATGGGAGCAGCTTTTGGCAGATTCTGCTTTCAGGAGACGCTTCGAACAGTGTCCCGGCTGTCCTGAGGAGGTGCAGTGGTTCTCAACACACCGTTCATGTAGCATTGTCTTCCTACAACTAGTGAGTTAGGTCCCGATGGCAACAAGCAGGATTCTAACAGAGCCAGGCTCTGAGTGTACCTGTCTGAGGGTCTGAGGGACACAGGCTCTGCTTCTGTGTTCTGAGCATTTTCTTTGGAGTAATCTAAACTGGCTCCTGTTCTGTAAACAAAATCCAGGAGGTTGTCTTGACTTCTCTGTCTCTGTCTCTGTCTCTCTCTGTCTCACTCTCTGTCTCTGTCTGTTTCTGTCTGCCTCTGTGTCTCTGTCTCTGTCTCTATCTGTCTCTTTGTCTCTCCGTCTCTGTCTCTGTCTCTGTCTCTCTCTGTCTCACTTTCTGTCTCTGTCTGTTTCTGTCTGCCTCTGTGTCTCTGTCTCTGTCTTTCTGTCTCTGTCTCTATCTGTCTCTTTGTCTCTCTGTCTCTGCTCTCTCTCTCTCTCTCTCTGTGTCTCTGTCTCTGTCTCTGTCTCTCTCTCTCTCTCTGTCTCTCTCTCTCTCTCTGAGTCTTCATTTTCTAGTATCCAAATTTTGCCAGTTTCCAACTTTATGTCTCAGGTCCAATTTATCTTAATGCCCTAATCCCATTTAAGCCTTGGGTTCCTTTTCCTTGTTCATTTTCTCTTAGAAGTTGTTTTTTGTTTGTTTGTTTGTTTTGTTTTGTTTTTGTTTCTGTCTTGGAAAGTTAAACTCCTCTTTTTTGCATAAAAACAAAGAAAAACAAAAAAACCCAACCAAATGTGAATTTTATTTGGACATTTAAAAAAAAATCAGTGTCATCTGGTCTCTATGGGATTGGTTTTCACCTCTTTTTCCCCCCTTTTCTTTCTCTTACTTAGCAAACTTCTTCAAAGTGACTTATACTTATAGTGTCTTCACAACTCATTAATCCCTCAGCCCATTACAGTTGGGCTTCTACCAGCCACCACTCAATTAAGACTACTTTCTTGCCAGCATCTTCCCAATTGGCTGGTTCAATGGCCCCACTTTCTCTTGTCATCCTACTTGACATTGATGCAACATTTGACACGGTTGACCAGCTCATCCTTATTGAAACTGTTTCCTTTCCCAGCCTCTTTTATTTCCCCGGCTCCTGCCCCTCTCAGCTTTCTTCGTGGGCTTCCTCTGCTGTTTCCTCCTGCCCTTTGATGTTGTCTTGCTGGGGGAATCTATTGATGTACTTCTCACATTGCACTCTGCTCTCCTCCGGTTTCCTCAGTCAGCTTGTGCACCCATGAAGTTCTCTGGCTCCCAGTTTCTCAGCTGAACTCCGGTCCCTGGTCCCTATGTCCTAAAACCCTTAGATCTTCCTCCACTAATCCGGAGCAGCCATTATAAAGATCACTACCATTATTTCCTGATCACCAGCCTCAAATTCTCTGCAGTGTCACAGGCTGTTTTCAGTTTTCATCTTCTGGCTTGGAGGATGCCTGCTAGTCATCTCCACATTCTCCATCACTCTCGGGAAGAGTTATTTCCTTTTCACATTCCGAGCATTTTGATAGAGATAATGACCTGTATAATTCATGGAATTCTTAGGTGCCACTGGCTGATCTAAGTCTTGGCATGTGGATCTGGATCATTCAGCCTGTGTAATATAGCCTCTAGTTCTGGGGCTCTTGTGATCTACCGATTTTGAGTGAAGAACCTAACACTCTACATAATAACTCACACAAGGTAAAATGTATTTCAAACCCAGACAGTCTTGAGTCCAGAGTGCGCGCTATGAGTCACACTTTCCTGCCTTCCCAAGGAGTAGCAGCTAGCTTCTACTGTCTTCCCACTTTGGATGTGGCTTATCTCTGCGTTGACTCCTCCAGACCCCAGAACACTGTTAGGAGTGAGTATTATTCTAATATCACGTAATTCTGACAGCGACTCTCTGAAGGTGAAAACAGAGGCAAGGGTAAGTTAAGGAACCTGCCCAGGACTGCAGAGCCCACTAAGTAGCCAAGTCGGAATGCACTTTGTGTTATTTACCCCTATTACAGACATTCCCAAATTACTCTGTAATTAACCACTTAGGTGCTTTCATCTTCTACTCTTCCGTCGGCAGCTTGAAGGCCCAGATGATGTCATTTTCCACTTTTCCTTCCCTTTTATCGGGTCACAAAATGCAAGTTCAATCAATGTGGAGAGAGAGCCCAACGAACATTTGGACTGCTGCTGTCTCTGGGTCCCTTTTCTAGGGCAACTGGTCCATGCCTGCTTTATTTTGTGTTTTCCGTAGCGAATCACTTTTGTGTTACGAAGCGAAGAGAAGTGCTGTCTCTGCAAAGTTTCTTTTTGAGTAAAAATAGTTTCTGTTCCCAAAGGTAAAATAATTGCTACCCTGACAGACTGTAACTGAGCCTCGTTCCCTTTAGCAGTTGTGAGCTTCAGGTCCGGGCGGAAGGTTTACTTGAAGAGACCCTTAATCTGTTCGGAGACAAACACCACGTTTCTCAGGGCTACAATGAGCTGAAGTCACACTGGTTTGAAAGAGGACATTTTCTGCTACCGAGACTCACGTGCTTGGTATCTTTACACCCCTCCCCCTTCTGTCAGTTTCCTTTCTTCTTTTCCACCTCTCTCTCTCCCTTCCTTGTTCCTGCCTTCCTGCTCTTCTTGCCTAATAGCTAGGTTTTACTGAATGCTGATGTTACCACATACAACCCAATATGCACTCGCGTTTGGAAGATGTAATCTCCTTTTCACTGAGTCTCAAGTAGATTGGCTTTGGAGACTTTTAATTACAAACTACATTTTGCATTAGTAAAGTACATTATATCGTCATTTTCTTGCTTATGAAATTCTAAAACAATAATTATATTGCAGAAAATATTCAAAATAGAAAGTTTTATAAAGTAAAAATTTAAAAAGTCCTCTTTGCCATATCTCATTAAACTGTCCTTTTGCTTACAATTCTTTTTTGTGCTTTATAAACACATATATGCATCTTTTTCTCTATATAAATATATTTAACACTTAAATTTTATAAATTAAAAATCATACCATACCTTGGTCTTAGCATATTTCTTTTATCATAATATATCTCCATACATGTATTAATAAATCTGCTTTATGTTTTTAATGGCTACTTCATGTGAAAGGGGACAGATCTTATGCATCAGTTCCATTTAGAAGAACACACAGATTTTCTTTAACAGTAAATAGGTGTGTTCACATTCAAGGTTTCTATAGCTGAATCCCTAGAAGGCAAGTTCCTGGTGTGGGAGCACACATTCTGATTTGCTCTCTTTGTGGTAACTGTGTGCTTACTGTGGTCCTAACCGTACCACTGACGGTCATATCCTTATAGGAAAGGACCCTCCCAGAAGTCCATCTGCACAGCTGTATGCCCTCAAGCAACATAGAGAAGATAGCCTGAGTCTCCTTCCCCAAAAGATAACCAGGCGGCAGATGTGCTTTCTCACTCGCCCCCTACTCTCTCTGATTTAATCTTCATTGCTACTCCTGTTTCAGTCTGTTCCTTCCTCCTCTTCCTGCTCTTCCTCCTCCTCTCCTCCTCTTCCTCCTTTCTTTGTTTCTGTTTTTCTGTTTTTCAGAGTAGGGAGAGAGAGAGAGAGAGAGAGAGAGAGAGAGAGAGAGAGAGAGAGAGCGAGCACATGCACAGTACACAGGGAGAGGATGGAGGACACTCTCAGGAGTCAGTTCTCTCCTACCATGTGGGTTGATGGAACCAACCCCAGGTTATCAGGTTTGTGCCTTAACCACCGAGCCACCCAGCAGGCCCGTGACTCACGTTTTTAATTATGGCTTGAGAGTCACACTTACCCTGAATAGCTGAGACTTAGCTGTCTTCCCCCATCCCTCATCTTTTGGCCTTATTCCATTCCTTTTTAAATTTCCCTTACTTCTAGAGTCACAATATTTTCTTTTCCCTCTGGATTTTGAAAGCACTTTTCCGTTATTGTCTAATACTTAGTCTTGCTGACTTAAAATACGAAGGAAAACTGTTTTGTCGTCGTTGTTGTTGTAGTTTGTTTAGGTAACTTGTTTTTTTGTTGTTGTTGTTTTTGTTTTTGTTTTTTCTTTTGTTCTTGGAGCTCTTTGTGATCACGCTGGGATTTACTTATGCTCATTGTTTTTGTTTTTTTTTTTCTTTTTTAATTTTTTTTATCTGTTTTCCAAAGGAACATTAGATTCTCAGAGTCAAAAATTCCCATAGCAGAGTGTGCATCTTACTGCTCTTCTTGCTGGCTACCTGTGGGAGAACCCTAAGCAGTAGTCAGGGACGGAGAGGCACTATTGTTTGTTTGCCCTTGAGATTTTAAAACCTCTACAACTCTGGCACTCGAAAATAACTTCTCAGAACCGGTTATTCTTATTTTTGGTACTGGACAGAAGTTGTACACCTGGAAGTGACACGTGCTATCCCTTCTGGTCAAAGGTTACGTACGTTACGTAATTACTCACAGCCAAGAATGAGGATGGTAGATTAGAGAACTGATAGATTACCGAGAGAGGCAAATTGGCTTTCTGTGCCCCAGAGCCTCTCTCCACTTGTTTTCCTGATTAAAATTTGAAGTGTATTTCTTAAATTATAATTTGGCCCCATTCAATGGAAAGTTATCTTAAACTATTTATTGGTTACATTTTTTTTTGATTTACAAACTTCTAAAAAAATATTAATAATATACAAAATTACATGGTATCAACAATAACAACAACAACAAATATCTCTAGTCTAAACATCCATGTATTAAGGGAAGCTATGTTTCTGAGTGGATATTCCCAGGCTAGCCTTTCTTCAGTGCTACTGAGGGCCAGGCAGTCCAGTTTTATATAGGCCCTGCTTCCTTTAGTTTTCACAACAGCTGCAGGAGGACTGTTATTACCCCTCATTTACATAGGAGGAAAATAAAGAGAACTTGCTGAGTCACACGACCGGTAAACAACTCAGCCAGAGTCTGACTTCAAGCTGAATGTTCCTTAGGACATTTTCCTGCTTCTCTCCGTCTGAGAAGTTTTAGAAGTTGTGACCCCCAAAGGCCTTGGAGAGGAAGGCAGTCCTCTAGGACAGCAGGTTTTTTTTTTTTGTTTTGTTTTTTTTAATAAGAACAATGTCCTTGTGCAATTGTATGAATTGGGCTGTTGTGTATGAACATAAGCGTTTCTGTGTGGGCTGCCAACTTTTCTGAGCCACGGCTGATTTGACACCAGGTTTCATAACTCTATTCTGTACCCGGTGATAGACAGCTTAATATCATAGGTCATGGAAACCTATGATATAAGAGGGAATGGACATCTGGTTATTTTAATCATACAGATGCTGCTTTAAGATTTGTTACCATCTATTTAGAATTGGGCTTAAATTACTGTGGATTTCAGATGATTATTTATCTTAAAAGCACGATGTGCCCCAATCATATCTACTTATCAAAATAATTGATGAGAAAGTTCCGGCTAGCCTATCGACTTCCCATTTCATTCCTAGTAGGGCGTCCACTTCAGAGCAAGCCTGTGACAAGGAAAGAGGAGAAAGAATGCCAGAATGGGGGCAGAGGGGAGAAAGAAAAGAAAGAAAAATTGGTGAGCGCCGCAGAGCACTTTCAATCTTAAGCTTTCAGAACATCTCTGTGCACGGAAAGGAATCAAGAGCCATTTGAATAGTTACAGAAATTCTTTTCACAGAGCTGTTTAAAATTTAACAGGTGTCAAAGAAATTCTACCAAAGATACTCAAGTGCATTTTGAGGGTGTTTTATGTTCAGAGTTATTGCCTGACACAGGACAGAATGTGAGCCCAAGTAGCCGCCTCGTCCAGGGAGTGCTTAAATTCCAACTCCAGGATTCCATTTCATCATGTTCCAGAAATATCCAGGATCATTAAATTCATTCACTGTAAAAGAATGCATCAACTCCTATGGATTTCACTCCCACAGGACCTAATGAAAAACTTGTTGTTATGAGTTGTGTTATTGGGATTTTATTAAGTCTATCTATCGCTGACTGCTGTATGTCCTATTTATCTGAAGGAGCCACTGGGATGGGGTGTGTGAGGTGAGATTCCTTAGTAATTTGAACCCTCCTCTGTTCAAGTGATCTTTGACCAAGCTGAGGCTTTGGTATCTCTTAAAAAACAAAGGCTTTATCTCCTCAATCTCGCCTCTGAATTACTAACAAAGCCAAAAGAATAATTTGATTCTCCTTAAACTCTGGATGCAGTCTCATGTTGAGAAGGACTCTTGAGCCCTCCATATGAAAATATGAAAAGCCTGCTTTCCTGCTGGATCTCTCTCTCTCTCTCTCTCTCTCTCTCTCTCTCCCTGTGTGTATGTGTGTGTGTGTGTACTGTCACCGTTTAGATACACTCACTTTAGTTGGTGGGAAACCATCTTAGCATTTCAAGCTTGGTTCATGAATTTAGGGTGTAGATTAAAGCGAACACCTCCTAGAATAAAAAGAAAAATGTGTTTTGATACAAACCTATTGTTCAAGACTAGGGCTCAGTTTCTAGCCTGGAGTCAGGCCAGCCAGCCGACTCCAGGTGGGACTGCTGAGGATTGTGGAACATCAGAGTGGGGATTAAAAGGGTCTGGGGATAAATGTCCAGGTTAAATCAAGCTTCCTGCACCAGGATCAGTCTTCTCTCTTCTCCAGCCCCTAAGGTTTTCCTCTAGCAGTGTGCTACATACGGGGTCCTCCTACAGTGCTGGTCTCTGTTTACCCTGTCTTCTTGTTCCTGTGTTATCTGTGCTTCCACAACCAGACTGAGAGCTCCTGAAGGTCAAGGTCCACATTGGACGCTGTGTTTGTGGTGACTGTACCACCTGACAAGTGTGTGGGGATCATAGATTTCCCTTGATCCTTACAACACGGAGTGAGGTGAGCCTTAGGACTCCTGACCAGGCCAGCACAGACACAGAACATCTGTCCTCTACAGTGGCAGCCATTCACACCCTACACCCTGACTAAGTACTCTTTCGGCTTCAGCAACCGTGTGGGTCTTTTCCCCAAGAAGGCATCATCATTTGGGGGAAACTTTGGTTGTTTTTCTCATTTATAGTTCATTTCTTTTTCTTCCAAGTTAGCTACAAGGCATTAATTTATGTTTCAAATGTTTAAATCAATAACCCAAAAAGCTAATAGTTAACAAGCATATATGGAGAAGTTAATGATTAACAAGTACAGTAGATTATATGGGGGCGGTTGCCTAGTCTCAACACAAGATTTAATAATAAGCATATGCTTGTGGGCCTCATAAGTAGGTTTTTAGTACATCAATACAGTTGAATACAGTTTTTATTGAATTTGGCAGCTTATCCTATTTTATTTACTTATTGGTGTTCATTCTTGCTTAAATCCCAAGCTCTTTTTGTCTGCATATTCCTTTTTCTTCCTTTTAAAATGTATATAACCTCTGATTCTAAAATCAATAAGTCGTTAGTGTACAGATTTTGGCAAATTTAACAGGACAGCAAGAGAAATTACATCCACCCAAACTCTCCCACTAAGAGATAATATTTCAAAAGTCATTTTCTTCTAGGCATTTCCTATTCATATGTGTATGACCCTTGCTCCATAAGCTTGGGTTGTAAGATTTGTTTTCTTTTTAATCCGAATGAAATCTGACCTTCTTCTCTCAGAATCTACTGCAGTCATTTTGCCAACTTTGAGAAAACTTCAAAGATTTTAGGTTTGGGGGGGGGATATAATTGACTGGAAATTAAACATTAATCCATGCAAACTAGATACTTTAAAATAATGTTCAGTTTCCCATCTAAAAATATGGTCTATAAACGTGTTTTTCTTTTGTTGCCCTCAGTACACTGTGGTAGGTTTTGGGTGGAGCGAGGGACAGAAAGACATGCTGGAGACCACCCTTCCCGAAGTTACCTGCTGTGCTGTTGAATGACCTCAAAGTCTTCGTTCTTCTGCCTCTTCTTCATGAGCACTGTGCACAATACCTAACTCACACTACCTTTAGACTCTTGACATTTTTTGTCGCTATTGTGAATATTTTTAAATCTTCATATTTCTTGTCATTCATTCAGAAAGCTATTGGTTTGTTAGAAGTATTTACTTAGTTTTCAACTGTATTACTGTTCTTATTTTCGGCTTCCTCCTTGGGAATTTTGGGTAGAACACAACACCATTTTACTTACTACGACATCATGTTTTGCTGTATTAACTATGGTGATAATCTCTTTTCCCTGGGAATAGAACCCTGTTTCCATATTCGGGCTGCCCCCTAATTCCTGGGTTCCTGTGATCCTCCTGCCTCAGACTCTAATTTGCTGGGGTGATGGTGTGCTCTATGTCTGATGCCCTGTTTTCGAGGCAATGCCTTAGAGTTTTATGTGCATACATTGGTTATTAGTTCAGATAGGTGTTCTTTTTCATACTGGTTAATAGTTTCTTTTTTAAAAAATGTTCTTTGGGTTGAGAATTTCTTGAAATTTTGTAGTCGCCTGCTAAAAAAACATGTGTTACGCCCAGAGTAAAGGTGTCAACACAGGCATAATTTACTGATCACTGATGGATTGTAGTAGGGTGATTATAAACATTAACTGTATAACATTCATTCACGTTTCTATTTAACCTAATTAAATATAATGTCATTTACATTTTTGTTTTGAGCATATATTTTATTTTTTCCTTTTACTGTATTGTAATCTTCTTAAGACATTTTTGTAGCACCTTGTGGGAAATAATACAAACAAATGGCACGTTTCCTTGCTTGCGCCTCTGCCCCATGGATCTTGGCTGGCCATGTACTGGAGACTCTGACTTAGGACTCCAAAATCTCTCCACTCAACTTGTTAAGTTTCCACTTTCCGGTCACTATCACACCAACCCTGTGCCTCAAATCTCCCACAGCCTTTGAAGGAAAACACAACACAAACTTAGTTCAGAAACGGATTGTTGGGCGCAGCAACTAAAATCCTAATCTTGTAAACCTTATTAAATCTAAACCCTCCAGTGGAACCAGGAGACACTCAAAGCGACATCTCATCCTCACGCTATCCCCGTCCAAAAGGACCTAACTCTCCCCTGCTTCCTCTCTTCCTCTGTCCAACCTGAAAGTCCCGCCTACTCGCCCAGTGATTGGCTCCTTTATTTATTAGAGGATTGGTTCACAAGAAGTCACCTGAGTATGATTTGCTCCTTGTCCGCAGCCCCTCTCAGGAGAGTGGAGTTTGCATCAACATACCAAGAGCACCAGTTCATAGATATATTGTATTGAAACTTGTTAGCCTAAGAATGATTACAAAGGCAATACCAGTAGGGATTGAAAATTTGTTGAGTACTTAAGATGTAGCCAGCCGTTCTAAGAATTTTATGTTATGTTTTTTTTTTTTTTAATTTTATTTTTATTTTATTTTATTTTTGGTTTTTCGAGACAGGGTTTCTCTGTATAGCCCTGGCTGTCCTGGAACTCCCTCTGTAGACCAGGCTGGCCTCGAACTCAGAAGTCTGCCTGCCTCTGCCTCCCGAGTGCTGGGATTAAAGGCGTGGTGGCGCCACCACGCCCGGCTATGTTATGGTTTTAACTCATATAACAATTCTTTGAGGTATAGACTAGTATACACCTTTTATTTATGTAAAGAAATTGAGTCATTGTTAGGTTAAGCAGGTTGCCTAAGGTGTATCCGAGGAAACAATACTGCCTAGATTTGAATCTAGTCAGCCTAATGCTCCTTTTCCATAGATGGACATCTTGTACAAATCATGCTGGCAGACTCCCACAAATGAGACTTTTACCCCACTTTATAGCTCTCTAAGATGTTTCAAGAAACAGGGTGAGTAAGACTCGTAACACATTTCTCTGTTGTCGCGTATAATTTTTATTTTTTCTTTGTACTTCTCAAGATTGAGGTTTTTATGTGAAACAATCCTGGGAGCATTTATTAAGTAAACTTTGAAGTCTTACTTAACAAGCATAATTTTCCCTTTGCAGTTCTTTAGGTTTTGTGTGTGTGTGTGTGTGTGTGTGTGTGTGTGTGTGTGTGTGTGTATGTGTGTGAAAACAAACAAACAAAACAAAAAAACCATTCATCATTAATAATGGTATGAAGAGATCTGTTCTCTTTGATGAGTTGACTTTCGAAGATTTGAGGATATAGCTGCATGACGGAGTATGTGAGGTTCTGGGTCTGACTCCCCCCCCCCCTCAACTCTGAATCAAACAACCACAACTGCTGACTCCCCCACCCCCACCTCCCATGATTCGATGGTTAAGCTGTCTGTACTGTCTGTATTGAGGGCCCAGTGGATGGCTCACAGGGCATGAATAGGCTATGGGGGGGTGGGGCGGTCCTCCAGCTGCTCAGAAGGACAAGTGTGGCCACAGAAAGATAGTAGCTGCATTCTTATGTCAGAAGAAAAGGTGCCCAGTAAGGTAAAACAGGATTAAGTTTTCTTCCAAGGCTAGAGGTTTGTTATCTTCCATGATTAAAAAGGTCAGTAGAATCTCACAAACAGTTTTGCTTATCCCTGATGATTACTCATGCCTGGGCCACTGGAAACCTTTCAACAACTCATTTAACCAAAACGAAACAGATGACTGAAAAGTCTTAAAAAATTATTTACACATTTATTATCTACATCAAATATTTTAATTTTTGAGCGAGTGAGTGACAGAGTTAGCATCTTAATGCAGTTTTGAAAAATGAATGTAGTTGACTCTTCTAGATTTCTTTAACTGCAGTCACCTTCATGCTTCTTTTCTTGTATGTCCCCAAACATGTCAAATAATAACAGACCAACAGAGACCTCCTCCAGACCTTCTACAAAACACTGCACTTCTCTCTTATCAGACATTCTCCTCATTCCACAGCTCAAGTCAACCAACAGGATGCACATTTTCTCTCATTTGCATAATTTTCTTATTTTCTATCAACTTAGATTATAGATTTTGGAGTTGATGTTTTCTCAAAATTGTGGGATTTTTTTTTCTTTTTTCACAGAAAAAGAATTAGGTTCACTTTCTTTTGACTCTCCCAGGGATTTCTGTCTTTCAAGTTGTAATTGCAGGTTAGTTAGGGCTATCGGCACAAAGATGGATTGCTTGGAGAGCCAAATTTCATTACTCCTACTACAAAGACAGGTCCTACAGCAGATGCAACAAGTTTCAGCCATCATTTCCATCAGGATCACAGATGGTACTGATGTGGAAGACATCTGTGGCACAGGCCAGAGAAAGGATGGTTGGATTCTTATAGAATCAAGGCAAAGGATATAGCAATGAAAGATCTAAGGATGCCCCTAGGAATTCCATGTGTACACAGAGGTCATGGTAAGTCAGTTGTAACAGATTCAGAGCCCATCAGTGGGGTCCAAGAAGAGACTCGGAATGATTCAGGGTGTTCCTCAATTGTTTCTGGAAGATTTTTGAACAGGGAACAGATATAGAAAATTATATGCATTTAAAGAATAGGCTTCTAAGAAGGAGAAATATTTATCAAGCAGGGATATGGTCACAGAACGTTTGAATCTTCTTGCATATTTCTGAACAAAGCCATGAAGAGATAGAGGAAGCAGCAAGGCAAACTGAGTCAGTGTGGGGAAAGTTGAAGTAAAAATAGTCCTACGGATGCCGGGCGTTGCTGGCACACGCCTTTAATCCCAGCACTCGGGAGGCAGAGGCAGGTGGATTTCTGAGTTCGAGGCCAGCCTGGTCTACAGAGTGAGTTCCAGGACAGCCAGGGCTACACAGAGAAACCCTGTCTCAGAAAAACAAAAAAAAAAAAAAAAAAAAACAAAAACAAAAACAAAAAAGAAAAGAAAAGAAAGGGAAGGGAAGGAAAAGAAAAGAAAAGAAAAGAAAAAAGAAAAGAAAAGAAAAGAAAAGAAAAAAGAAAGTAGTCCTATGGGATGTATGGGATGAGTTGAATGTATTATTTGCAGTAAAGGGAAAGTTTATGGTAGAATATATGTGTGGACTTCGATTCCTCTTTTATGAATTTAATGGTGATTGGGCATCTGCTCAAAGCTGTGACATTTTAAGAGAGATTAAGAAATGAAAAATAAGAGGTGCTCCCCAACTTGCCAGAGCTTTCCAGTCTTGTTGGGGAGCCTTCGTGTGGTAAGACTCTAGTGAAAGGGAAGGTGTAAACACATAATTGAAATTGATGTCTTCCCATGGATCTCAGCACTTGTGCCTATAGTAAAGTCCATCCCTTCCTTTATGACAAGCTATGATTATTAGTGAGACCATAAGCATTTGCCCTCATTAACTCAGTTAATCATCATACAACCGAGGACGGAAGGGTTCCAGCCAGAGTTGAACAGCTTTGAAGGTGGAGCGTGGGGAACAGAACCTCACCCTGTAGGTCCAGAGTCCACAGTGTAGAATAATGATGAAATTCTTCCTTGTAAACTCCTATAAAGTTGTATCCCAAGTATAAGCATGTATTTATTTTCCTTTCCCAGAGTTTTAATGTTCCATACAATTTATAGTTTTTAGACTTAGCAGCATCTGGTAGGCCTGTGGAATATGCTATGGATGGATAACTAGCCTCCCTCACCAGGCCAGCTAAGCAGGCCAGCTTGTTTCATAGATGTTGGGAAGTCTCCTTCACTGCAATTTTAACTCTGCTATAAACTATCAGGTGGCTTCAGCTAAGGGCTCCCCTTCTTTTTATGTGTATTTGTGTACTGTGCACATGTGCTTGCCTGTCACTTGAACATGTGGCAGCCTGAGGTTGATATGGGGAATATTTCTTCGTTGCTCTTTCACCTTAATTTTTGAGGCAGCGTCTCTCAGTCCAGCTCAGAGCTCAGGATATAGCTAGTCTTGCTAGTCAGCTTGCTCCTGGGATTCCCAGTTTCTGGCTTCTGAGACTGGAATTAATTACAGGTAAGCTGTTTGTCCCACCGGGCACTTATTTACATGGATTCTGGGGAGTCTAATTTCAGATTCTTTTGCTTGCCTGGCAATCCTTTTAACTGCTGGACTAGCCCACTTAGAAAGCTTTTAAGTAAGACTGAACTCTGGGCACATAAGAGTGACTCAAAAGTTTCTAGGTCCCAGGCTAGAAAGTTGCTGAGTTTTGTTTGTTCGTTTGTTTGACATGGCCTGTGTAATCCTGGCTGGAACTCACTATGTGGTCCAGGCTAGTCTCAAACCCACAGAGGTCTCCCTGCTTCTGCATTCCAGAAAGTTCCCGACTTTTGGGAACAGCGATGCTTCATTTTAAGAAGGTTTGCAGGGCACCTTGTAACCCAACATCATGTCTCAGAAGAAGCTGTTCTTGGGACATTCAATCTAACCTGCTTTTTCTCCATGGTGAACCCCCCCGCCCCCCCCAACTGATCT
This sequence comes from Mus pahari, assembly GCF_900095145.1. NCBI lineage: Eukaryota > Metazoa > Chordata > Mammalia > Rodentia > Muridae > Mus > Mus pahari. The sequence goes on along the minus strand of NC_034610.1, from coordinate 41,264,823 downwards.
CCACAGCAAGGTTTTCTTTCTCGGTACATGCCCCATCTCTCACTTCACAGTTTTAACTCCACGTGCATTTCTAAAGCTGCTCTCTGCTGACGTCGTTGCACGCCTCAGATTCACAATCTCTGTGAGATAGTGTTTTATGGAACCTGATTTGGGGAATGATGAAGGGGGCTGTGTGAGGTGAAAGCCAGTCTGGAGCCACTTGCCCTTGACTCAGGGTCCCTCCCTGTATACATATTTGGGACCAGGTTGTGGTGTGTCTGGATCTTTTTTTTTTTTTTTTTTTCCAGGAATTTCTGGGTGTGTCAGGTGCTCGGAGCATCTGGGAAGGATGCAGTGAAACTGTCAGACTATTTGTGTAACTTCTCTGGGATAAGCATACTATTGACTGACTGTAACACTGAGTGTTTATATAATCCATGTCAGTCATTTATGTGACTGGTGAGTTAGGGGACAGAGGAAAGAGTCAACTTGAGTGGAAAGAAAATACAAGAGCTGGATCATAAACATGCCAGAATTTCGTAAATTTTAACTTTTAACAAACATCTACAAACAGAGGTCCTTGAGTTTGAGGCCATTCTGGTCTACAGAGTGAGATACAGGACAGCCAAGGCTAGTGACAACCCCACCCTCACCCCACCCCCCACTCCCCGCTTGAAAAAACCAAACAGTAACAACAAAACAAACAATGCAAACAAAAATCCCAGAGGCTTTAGTGATGTCGTTAATTTCTCAGTTGTTGACAACGGAAGTATCAAGGTGGAAAGGAATCCCACGGGGTTATCTAGACCATTTCCCACCCAAGAAACCAAGGCAGGTGGATTCCCAGCACTGACATAGTAGTGACCAAAGGAAGCTACCTGTGACAGTGGCTCTAAGCCATCACTGAAAGGGACTTTCTGGAACTCGGCATCTGGATAGCTCTGTGGTGGTTTCCTTCTCAGCTTCTATCTCTGCCTGCTTACTCTGTGTTTGTGTTGATTACTCTGTCCTTGTCTGTGCTGCTAAAACATAAGCATCATATAACCATTGGGTCTCTTCTCCCCTGCTCTATTTCCAATGCCTTGAAAACTTGCCCACTGAAGTCCTAGTTGAATTAAGTAAAGATTTAATATATGTATTGACAAGTGTTAGGAATACACACTGTGTGTTAACAGTACTCACCTCTGGGGAGTACAATTACCCTGCTTGCCTTCAATTAAAGGAGGGGTTAGTGGAATGGTGGACTTCTATGTTATAATCCCCAGTATCTTTTGTATTTAATAAAATTTAAAAGTCAATTTGCTTTACCTTGAACTTTTCAGAGCATAGCAATTACTCAGAGAGTGAATGTATGTGTTGACACGTTGAATACAAACATGTGTATCTATTGATAGTTTCTGTTCATTTCAGTGAGTATACTTAGTGTTTTTATAGCATACTGCAATGTATTTTCTTCAGGAAAATTCACATTTTTAAAAATTCAATTTTTAGCATCGTATGCATGAACTAAAATTAATATGGCATTACCAACTATCTAGGCAAAACAAAACAAGATTGAGACCAATGTTTGAAATAAAAATTCCTTCCAAATACTGGAAATTTATTTTTTTTAAATCAGTGCTTAGTGAAATAATAGAGTTGCTGAGAATACTTGCACACATTAAAGAAATAATTAATTCTAAAGAGTAAACAATGATATTATAAGAGAAAAATTATGCCAACATACAAAATTGCTTTCTAAAACTTAAGAGTTCAGTCACGAGAGCAGAATCAATGTAATAAATTTCAGTAAGCACATACAGAAGTAATTGTGCAGGCATTAGAAAAAGCCAAGAGCCAGAGAGAATGGAGGAACACATATCTTAGCAATTACTGGAAGACTCTACCACTCTTGGGGCTGGAGGGATAAAGAATATGTAGTTATTAGGGCTCTATGGCCTCTGCTAGGTTGGGAGCTAGTTGGTGTCTAGAAGCATGATGGGAGGGTTCTAGGCAGACAAAAAGAGGAGTCCTTGCCCAGAAATAGGCCTCGGGAGGAGACCCAGTCACTACCCAAAGTAGAAATGGAGAAAGAAATCCAGTTTCCTCCTGCAGCCCTTCACGCTTCCCATTTTAGTACCTGCCATTAACTAAACCTAAATTTGAAAAGGATCCTGGGAATTGTAGTTTACAGAGTGTGCCCTTTGTTGTACAGCATAAGCCAGAAGAATGCAGAGTAGTTTTAAGAATAAACATGCAGATGACTAAGATTAAGGTTGTAGTAGAAGAAATAGTATGTCTTATTCATGCAATAAATTTCATAGGAAATACACTAAGCATACATATAATAAGTTTATATGTATTCGGATATATTTGAGTAAGAACATTAGCATGGATTAAAACACATTATTGATTGATTGATTTTTTTTGATTGATTGATAGGTTTTTTGAGACAGGGTTTCTCTGTGTAGCCCTGGCTGTCCTGGAACTCACTCTGTAGACCAGGCTGGCCTTGAACTTAGAAATCTGCCTGCCTCTGCCTCCCAAGTACTGGGATTAAAGGCGTGTACCACCACCGCCCGGCTACATCAATCATTTCTTAACCTTTTTGGATTCAGGTATTCCTTCTTTATATGACCAGGTGATTTTTTTTTTTTTTTTTTTTTAGGATTTACTTTATTTTTCATTATGTGTATATGTCTGTATATAGGAATGTACAGCAAGCACGTGAGTGCAGGTACCCAAATAGACCGGAGAGGTTGGATACCATGGACATGGAGTTATGGGTAGTCGTGAATTGTCCAGTGTGAGCTTGGGGACCTGACTCCTCTGGAGGAGTGGTACAGGGTCTTAACTACTGAGCCCTGTGGTTGACTCTTTGTGTATTATTTTAGTAAAATGGCATCAAAACCAAAATGCATTTATTTCTCTGCTCACTGGAGGTTTAGAAACTTTTTTTATTAGGACAGGAAATAATGTTCTTGAAAAATATCCTCTTCTGATTTGTTTTTAAATGGTGAAATGAGTTGGTGGCTTTGGGCTTGTTTTGTAAAATATCTTGTGAAAATAGCTCCCGCTCCATAAATTAGATGCCAAATTAGGCATAAATGTCACTTGGCTTTCTCTTTTTAGTATTGGCTTCTGAAATACTAGAGGCATTTCCGTGTGCTATACAGGGATTTACAGGAGACAAATGAACTTTCAGGGGTCTGTAGACGAGCATCGCGAGATGAATTTGCAGGATTATTATCATTTATTGCTTTTCATCAACTATATAATTGAGGAGGCTTTCCCAGTGACTTATACTACCGTAAAACACTTGGTCTTGTTTCTATTAATTATGATTTGGAAGATGTAGTAAGTGTAATGTTAATGAATGTGTTGAATGATGTTGGATTAATTGGAATGATAAAAATGCCTTAAGCAAAGAGTGATAACTTGAGACTATTGGCAAATCCAAAGGCAAAACTGTTATTTACTTTGTGTCGTGCCCTGTCCTTAGAAATGGAATTTAAGTAGAGCAGGAATTTAGGTATGATCTTCTGATATTTTAAAAGAGTAAACTTTTTATTATAGAAGTTTAAAATGTATACAAAGGTGACTCTGAGAGCTATGAACAATGATCAATTCATGCCCAGTTTGTTTATACATAATAATCCTCTTCACTTCCTTCTCCTTCCTTCCTGAGTGCTATTACATTATTTTAAGTCAACCCCAGACAACCTAACACTTCACCCTGGTTTTAACAAGCCTTTGGTTGGGGCAGGTTCAGAGGGGAGAGAGCTGGTAGCTTTCCATTAGTAATGCTGCAGGAAGATCAGGACAAAGTTCTTTTTTTTTTTTTTTTTCCTTCCCCAAGAATGCCTGTCATTGGTGGGCTGTGGTGATGGAAATTACCTGGAGATTTAGCTCAGTGGTAGGACACTTACCTAGCATGCGTGAGGTCTTAGGTTCAATGCTCAGTAAGTACTTCAGAAATAATCAAGGGATTACATATCCTTTGGTTTCTTTCATTAAACATAGGCACTGAGTAATGACCACCTTGTAGAATGGACATAATTCTTAGCTTGGGAAACAGCAACCTTCAGAAGTCATTAGTAGGCAATTTACAATCAAATTCATAGGCAGTCATCTAGCCTAAGGAAGGACCAGAGTGGGGTCTAGGCAGATGGATTCTGAAGATAATTGGGAGTGTTGAAAATAAATTCTGAAACCCGGAACATGCACTTTACTGGTACTGGTAAAAGCACTAGAAAACCTTATAGAAGAGCAGGGAGGGGAGGATGAGAGGAAGAAACAGCAGACCATAACTCTATTCTCAATTCACTCAGCCTCCTTTGTAGAGAGCATCAAATATTCTCCATCTTGATGACTACCCGATCTGACTATTAATCTCTCCTCAGCTCAGGTTCAAATACACTTCTACTATTAGATATTACTATAGACTTGAATACAAAGCCTTGAATACAGTGTCTAAAGTCTCTAAAAGACCTTTGTAACTCTCAAACCTATTTCCCTACTTTCCTAATCTCTACAAATGGCACCATCTTCCAGCTACGTTTTCAACTGAAAGTCAAAACTTCCTCTTCCTCAAAGCAACTGGCTGTCAGTTCTTATCCTGTCTGCTTCCAGAGAAAAATATCCCTCAACTGGTCCCCCCCCCCCATTGATACTGCTGTTACCTTAGCTTAGCTGAAGTTTTACCGGTAGTGGTGAATTCATCTTAGGTCAATCCGTATCCCACTCTGCTATTAGAGACGAATGGAATAGGAAACATGTCTCCAGCCTCAAGTTCTTAGACTTATGCTTGCACATCTAGTTCTTGAGATTCCCCATGCTCACCTCCTGTTGTTCTTTAATGATTTGTGATCGAGCCATATGGAAATATGATTTGGAGTGAGATAGCCCTTGAGAACTCTGGATTTCTGATAAGGTACCAACTCCTGTTGCTGCTCGTCATTTAGCAGGAAAGGCCACAGTCACACTTCTTACCCCATCTTTTAATTGGCACAGGTTTCTCTTTTACGACCATTGATCATTTTAGTTGCTTTATGGACTCAGCCATTTTGTTTCACTAATCAAAATTCTTCCTTCCCTTCAACTTTCAGCTTAAACACACAACAACAACAACAACAACAACAACAACAACAACAACAACAAAAATGTTTTAAGAAACATTACTTAGAAAACTTTCATGAGCCAGGCATTTAATCTCAGCACTCAGGTGGCAGATCTCTGAGTTCAAGTCCAGCCTGATCTACAGAGTGACTTCCAGTACAGCCAGACAAGCTCTGTCTGACCAAACAAACAAACAAACACTTTAATGAATCCCCAGGAAGACTCGGGCACCTTTTCTCCTATGCACACTCCATCGCCCACAGAGCTAAGACATTGCATTTTGGGTTTCAGATTGTTTCCCAAAGTATTCCCCAGAATTTTTCACAGTGCTACACACATGGGCGAAATACAAAAAATGTTTTCTGAAAATTTCCCATCAATGATTTTGGCCATTCTCCTTTGATATCCCCAGCACACTATGAGGTAGTATTTCTTAAGAGTCCTAAAATTTTCATGGGCTTTGGAGATTAATTGTAATCCCATTTTAATAATAATGTGGTTACTGTAAGCCAAGCCCTTGACTATCTTTGAGTGAGCTTCATGTAGTAGCCATTCAGACTTTGATTAATTTATCAGTTTGTCTTTGGCCTCTAGACTGCTAGGAAGCTGAGTTTTCAGCTTCTTGAGTAAGTGTCTCTTTCTCGGGGTCACTCACATGGACCTAGGTTTTATTTTTTTGTTGTTGTTGTTTTGGTTTTTTGGTTTTTTTGAGACAGGGTTTCTCTGTATAGCCCTGGCTGTCCTGGAATTCACTCTGTAGACCGGGCTGGCCTCGAACTCAGAAATCCGCCTGCCTTTGCCTCCTGAATGCTGGGATTAAAGGTGTGTGCCACCACACCTGGCCCAGGCCTAGTTTTTAAGATTGATGTATAAGTTAAGAAAGTCAGCTCATTGACTGAGAAGTTGTGGCACTGAAAAGCAGAAAGTGCAATGTATATACCTGATTCTTTCTTACTGCAAAAGAGCTTTAAAGAGAGTGAAGTCATAGTTTATCCTGTAAGGTAGAATCTGAACAGAATTAGGATAAATTAGCTATGTATCAGCCTCAGGTTGCATTGTCTTAAAATGTCCAAACTATCCTAGGAATGAGCTTGACGCTAGGACCAGGAGTAAAGGCCATGGTCTCACTTTCTATGGCCATCTCCATCTTAGGTGGGATTTCCATTAGGACTGGAAATGGAAATGTTGAGTGTCAAAGACACTAAGATTCCTTTAGATTTATTCTCATCTCAAGTACCAGCCAAGTCGAAATTCACTCTCTTCTCTGTCATTTTTCCTGCTGTCTCCTCTGTGGCTACCAGCACTTTATTTTGCAGAAGCAACCATGTCAAATGATAGGAAACCTTTCTGGGGCATGTGGATTTGTATGGTACCGGAAACATTCAGTAACTGGTGATTGTTAAACAAGGAAAAGGTACATTCCTTTAATCCCAATACTCGGGAGGCAGAAGCTGGAGGGTCTCTGAATTTGAGGCTATCCTCGTCTACAGAACAAGTTCTGGGACAGCCAGGACTACACAGAGAAAGCCTGTCTTGAAACAAACAAACAAACAAACAAACAAACCCAAACTAATAATAAAACAACAACAATAAAACAAGGAAAATGAAGGAGGGTGCTATGTAGGCAGAGGTCAGAGAGCAGTGTGTGTGTGTGTGTGTGTGTGTGTGTGTGTGTGTATGAGTGTGTATATGTATGAATGAGTGTGTTTGAGTGAGTGTATGTGAGTGTGAATGAGTGTGTGTGTGAATAAGCATGTGTGTGAATAAGCATGTGTATGAGTATGTGTGAGTGTGTGTGAGTGTGTGTGTGTGTGTGTGTGTGTGTGTGTGTGTGTGTGTGTGTAGGGTGGAATAGGAAGGAAAAGAGTAGACGAGGTCTCACTGGAATGTGGAGATGCAGTGCAAGTATAAGAGACCAGTGAAGCACTGGTCTGAAGCACTGTAACTTCCCAGCATGGCTGGACAAGGACAGTGGCAAGATGAAAAGAGTCTAGGGGACATCAAAAAGATGTTTTTTGGAATAATATAACACTGCATGCCATGGCTCCTTTTCTCTGCTGTTCATAGTTGGATATAGTCCTCTGTTGTTGAGAATTTGCACCGGTCCCTATCCCATTTGTAGTGATGGGGTGGAAGACATTACAAAGGGAGACATTTCTACTGTTTGTGGCCAAACATTGTTCAGGATGTCATTATTCCAGCTTCACTTAAGCCATTTCCCCCAAGTTTTATTACATAGTCTCTTCGCCGAAATCCTATTTAATACCCAGCCTTCCTGATTTGACTCTTTTTTTTCGAACCTTGACTTTGTACACAATATGCATCAATTAAAGATTAAACTTCCCCTAATTTCAGCTAACGTTGCTTCCCATTTTTACTTACCCCTCCCCACCTGCATTGCCTTAAATGAGAAATTTTGGAAACCCAGTGTTTCCATCACTCTTACTGGGTTTTCTCTTCTTTACTAAGTTACCCCCACCTCCACAGCTATCTATGCTATTACTTGGCTGGGGAAGAAAATGGTCTGCAACATTGTGAGGAATCCCAGTCTCCCTTGGGAACAGAGGTGTAACTCAGTGGTAGGATTTGTGCAGGGCATGTGCAAGGCCCAGGGTTTGCGTCTCAGTACCCAAACCCAAATGAGCCAATCAAAACTAGACTGGTCAAGTGGCAGCGAAAAAAACTTTTAAGAATTTCTCTTGGCAAATATTTTGAAAAATCAAATCTTTACCCAGATAACTCATTCTGTGTTTGGTAAAGCCTGTCTTGAAAATGATTTTCTGTAGTGTTTGTTTCTTCAAGACGCCAAGAAAAATAATAGACAATAACTTCAAAGATGGAGACTATTAGATATAAATGTGGTTGTGGTAAAAATTTAGTTGATGAATTCAGATTGAATAACATTTCTGTCTTTCTCTTTGGTTCACTTTCTCTTCAGAAAATTTGTTCTTGCTCAGAATTTCATGAGAATTCCCAGAATGTGACTGGGAAATGTTACTTTTTTTTCTAAATTTTGGATTTATTTTATTTATTTTGGATTTGGATTTTATTTATTTTCTATGTATGAGTGTTTGCCTATATGTGTGTACCACAGGCCCCTGGTGCTCTCAAAGGTCAGAAGAGGATGTTGGGTCTCATGAGGCTCAAGTTACAGATGACTATAAGCTGCTGTCTGGGTGCTGGAAATCAAGTCTTGGTTCTTTACAAGAGCATCGACTCTCTAACTCTCAAATGTTTATTTTTTTAATTGCTTTAATTACTTGGGATTTTATATACAGACAATGCCATATAATTTTGTTGGCAACTAATCCCCATAAATAACTTCCCAACTTGGTTTATTTTTGCTATATCCATTTTATAGATGATAATGTAAAGGGATAGGGTAACATGGAATTTAAGGTATAAATTAGAGTTACCAATGTCCCAGATCATTGTATCGTTTAAATTGTGGACTGCAATCGATCTTGATATACCAACTATCAGGTAAAACGTGAAATATCCATGAACTTAGACATATCTGGAGGCTGTCCACTGTGTGTGTGTGTGTGTGTGTGTGTGTGTGTGTATGCTAGAGGTAGTATCAAGTGTCTTCCTTTATTGCTCATTACCTTAGTTTTTTTGAGACAAGGTCTTTTAATGCACCCAGACTTCACTTTTTTCAACTACCCTGGGTGACTAGTGAGCTCCCCAGGTCCTGTCAAGCTGCCCCAGAGGCCACAAGGTTCACATGGGATCCAAACATTGCTCATCATGGTTGCACATACTTAACCTCTGAGTTATGTCACTAGCCCCGGTAGTCATGTTTGGAGTGGAAAAGTGTGGAGGTTTGAATAAAGCACATGATACCGTATTAGAGAGGGCTCCCTGGATAACTAATGAAACCGCGGATTCCTTCAGCTCAGAGGTCTTCCTCAGAAGGAGAAATCAGCGGCGGCGGCATTGCCTGGAATGGCTTCTTCTTCACAAATGGCATACCCCGGTCTGTTACAGGGCCAGACAGAGCTGCTCTCTGCGTTCTTCCTGCAGTCTTAATTTCAGTGCTGGCTTCTTAATGCTCACCTCTAGATCATCATGTGCTGTGAACTCAGAGACTCAGCTTTGGAGTAAGAAATCTAAGAAAAGAACAGTCCCGTTTTGTCTGTCTAGGACCACGAAGAGGAGGTTCAGAACACTTACTCCGGAGTGAGTGAGCTGTGGCGTCAGGGTGTGTCCACAGTGGGCCTGTTCTCATGGCCCTCGTGCGTGCTACTCAAACAGGGCCTCCCAAGGAGGGCTTCTCCTCCTTCCCAAGAGGAGACCCTCTGACTCCAGCAAAGAAACACTAGACTTGAAAGAGGATGGACAGAGGGTACTGAGGGAGGCCGCATGCTCTGTGTCTGTACCTACGTCTGAGAAAGATTCAACCATCCTCCCCTTGGGCCCTCCTTGTTATTTGGCTTCTTTGGTTTGGTAGATTATAGCATGGTTATTCTGTGTTTTGGGGGAAGCAGTGTGGGGGAATAACACTAAGAAGAGGGGTCCCCCTTTGCAAAGGAGAAAGGGGTGGAATGGGGGAGAATCTGCATATGGAGATACTGAGAGGCAAAGGAGGGCTGATATTGAAATGTAAATCGAATAAATAAATAAATATATTTAATAAAGAGAAAGGAAGAAAGAAAGAAAAAAAGAAGAAAGAAAGAAAGAAAGAAAGAAAGAAAGAAAGAAAGAAAGAAAGAAAGAAAGAAAGAAAGAGAAAGGAAGAAAGGAAGGAAGTGCAACCTTGTCAGCATCTTTCCCTTAACTCCACAAGACCCAGATTTCTGACTAGCTTATAATGAAGCCAAATTTGTGGTAACTTGTTACAGCAGTAATGTGAAACTAAGGCAGAATATTTACCTTCTTGAGTTCTTTCCTCCATTAACAAAAAAAAGTTGTAAAATTGTATCTTCTGATTGTGTTGACACTGTGTTGGATATATTACCAATATTAAATATGAAAATCTTTTTTTTATTCAAAAGCTTCTCTTTTTAGATTTTAAAAGCAATGCAAATATATTTATGGGCACAAAAAAAAAAATCATGGCTGTAAGCACAGTACTAGGTATGTCTAATGGAGAGATTGGCTCTATCTATGGGCATCTCTATCCAAATTATCCCTGTCACCTGGCACTTGGATTCAGAATCTGGAAACACATGCCAACTGAGGGATTACAGAGAAACTGGCTTCTTGATATGTTGTCATGTCTCTTGGCATTTGAGTAGAAGGGGTAAGCTTTACAGTATCAGGGACACATATTCTGAGCACAGAAATGTCATTCTATTCTTAAGTCACATGGTATCTGAATAGCCCCTCATTGTATACACAAAAGCATAATACCTTCTGTTGAGTGAAAACTCATGGCATGACTTTTACTTAAAAAAGAAAAAAATTTCACTGAATCTATCTATCTATCTATCTATCTATCTCCATATATCTTCCTTTAAATTACAAGTAAAAGAATAAATTAGTTTTTAAATTTGGAGATGAATATAATCACAAAATTATTATTCTTTATATTTAACACTCACCCCACAGTGTTCAGAAACACTTCATATACATTATTTAACATTTTTTAATTAAAATGTTTATTATTGTTATGGTGGGGGAAGTATGCCAATTTGTTTATGGAGGTCAGAGGGCAATTGGAGGGAGTCAGATCTCTCCTTCCCAGGGCATTAGGCTTGTGTGGGTGCCATCTAACCAACCTTATTATTTCTTTTGATCACCTACACAGTCATATGAGATCTTAGCAGGAATAGTGTTTTATAAACTTTATTGATATAAAAGCTATTAATAGTAATAGCGTTTCAACTTTAGATAAATTGCTTATTATTGGTTTATTAAGGGAAACACTGAAGAGAGTAGATGCACATTTGGCTTGTTACTTTACCATTTTGGCCTATGCTCCAATATTTAGGCAAAACTGGAAAACAAAATTTGTGCTCCCTAGTCCTATATATCACTTCCCACAGTTCACCCCGTGAAGGATGATATGCATCAGGCTTATGACTACGAGTGTTTATTGCTGTGAATTGGAAATTATAACAAAGCTCCCAGCATACCTCATTTACTCTCTCCACCTCTCCAGCAACCAGAAGCGAGAAATGAATGACTTCTGGGTGAAGGGCAAAGCTCCTTTGATGAGAGGGAGTTCAGAGACAAGAAGCAGGAGTCTGAGAACAGAGCACCTCATCATTTAAGAAGTCCATGATGGCAAGCACTCTCCCGGATTATGGTCCTAAGTCAGGACTGGCAGTCAACTCTTGGTTAACCTTGCTCTTGAAAGGCCTATGTCAAGAAGGATTTGTTTCTAGAGCTTTTCCCGGAAGTGGCCAGTTTAGGTTGCCCTGCCCAGTGACATTGCCTGTGGTCCTTTCTGTCACTGTGAGCTTGCTGAGACCAAAAAGAGTATGAATAACTGCCACTCTTGAACTCATGTATGTGTGCTCCCGGTGCACTGAACTTCTCGGAGACTAGCTGATCCTGGCGTTTCCCTCCTGCCTTTTTTTGCAATGGTGTGCCCTTCGTCACCAGCCTTCTGAGTGTCCCAGTCAAACCAGTTTAGTCCAGATCTGAGAAGATAAACTCACATATCCTGTCAAACCCTGTCAAACCGAGTCTTAATTTCACAACTTCAGTTTGGACAGGCTGTCCGGCTTCAAACCTTGAGAAGGTCTGTTACTCTCTCTGCACAAAGCCAGCCCGAGCACGGCTACCCATGAGGAAAAAGCGAGCTGCTTCTCAGAGACTCTTCCTATGGCTGCTCTTCCATTGAGCCCTTTCCTGCCTGCCTGGGCTTAGGTGCCTTTTCAAACGTTGCTTGCTTTCAGGTTACACCCTGCCCCGCCAGCAGGCCCCAGGATGCTTCCTGTCATAGTTCCTGGTCGTCTGTCTTAAAACCTCAGCAGCTCTGGAGGCAGAGCATCCTGGAAATGGATAGCCTGGCCTTGCTCATCTGTGACCCACTTGGCACCTGGAAGAAAAAGCCCGATGAAGTCTAGGGACTGTGCCTCCACTTCCTCAGGGACCATCCTGGGGGTAGCTCTGGAAAACATATCCACCTACTGGAAAAGGATTCCACCTACTGAAGCAGGGCCCAGCCTGCTCAGACCTCTTTACTCCGCCCCTGGGGTGATTTACCAATTGTCTGAATAAAGCAAATACTGATGGGATCTGGGGTGGGACCATAAGGTTTGAAGGCAGTGAGGGGGAAAACACGGGGGGGGGGGGGGGAGGTCTAACTCTCCCTCCTTCCCTACCCTGTGAAAATTATTTAAGTGTAAACATGCCTTTGTAAAAATTAGGGCATTTTCGTGCAAGAAAAACTACTGTATTACTCAACGTTAGTAACACTCGCTTTGAACCTTAATTCTCAAAAACCACAGAATTTAAAAAATGCTGTCAATAGCTGACACGGTGCTCTGTACCGCATTCAGAGGAATCGTGTTTGTAATCACGGAACAGGGTGCAGCTGAATCGTTCTTCGCAGTAAACAGGAGAGTCTGTAAGGAGATACCTCGTCTCGCTTTCAGATTAATTAATAATGGAAAAGTTTCAGGGTGTCTCGAACACTTAAAAAAAAAATCTTTTACTTCATTGTATTTATTTTTTAAGTTATTAGGCATCAGTTGTGGTTCTGAGTACAGATAGATCTACATGCCTGACATACGATCTCAGCCAAATTCCAAAATGTAGCAAAAACAAGGCCTGTGTATTTGGCAGGAATTTAAAACAGTCCAGGGCAGTGTCTTAGTTTCTGTGCCCGAAGAAGAGTTTGTGCATTTCCACTGGACTAGGAAAATAACAGGAAAACATGGGGGTGGAAACAACTAATACTGTAATCGCCAATGAAGGCTGGCTGAAGGGAGCGGATCAGGAATGAGAGCGCCCAAGCTGCAGTGTGGGGTCCAAAGATGTTGGGAGGACACTGGGCACGGAGAGTGGACTTCATTGTTAGGAGGAAATTGCCTTCTCTCTTCTAAAGCTCTCACCTTGCAAATCGCCCCCTCCCAGCCCAGGCCCAGCTCTTACTTCTTAACTCTTCCCTGCTAGCTAACCTTTTCAGTCGGCCCTTCATCAAGGCATTAAAAAAAAAAAAGCTTTGCGAACAAAGCCTCGTTTTAAAGCCTTCCCCCACTAAAAGTTCGCCCCTCCCCCTCCTTTAAAGAGGCGGTGTGGGGGTAATTTTCTCCTTTCCTTTCCTTTTCTTTCTTTCTTTCTTTCTTTCTTTCTTTCTTTCTTTCTTTCTTTCTTTCTTTCTTTCTTTCTTTCTTTCTTTCTTTCATTCTTTCTTCTTCTCCCCCCCCCCCCCTTCGAGTTTTGTGTTTCTGTAGTCCAGGCTCGGGAAGCTGTCCTTGTTTGAGGGTTGATGGATATTTCTTCAGAGATACCATCATACCGCTTGTTATTGTAACACTTATTGGTGATAAAGTTCAGAGTAAAAATTAAGCAGCTGCAATGTAGCAGCACAAATTAGTTTAATGTAAGCAGTCAGGAGCAGCTGGCTGGCTCAGGACTCGAATTTAGCTGTGGGGGGAAGGGTGCTGTGACGCTGACAGTGTATTTTTTTTTTCCCCCTCTACATAAACATTTTTTGGCTGTTACAGCTTTTGTGCTGATCATGTGACAGTGTCCCTAGGCAGATAATTTATTTCTGTGGCTTTCATGAGCAATCATTAACCTTCAGACACTGAGTTTGCTTTCTGCTTTGTGGCATTTGTTATTATTATTATTGTTATTATTATTATTATTTTGTGTACTAACTAGTTTAATTCAGAAACTGTCAGGAGAAAATTACAGCCAATTCATAACAGGCTCCAATGCATAACACTTAACGTTGCTATTAAAGCAGATTTTTGCTCACAAGATCACTCTCCTAGCTTTGCTGGGTGTTGGTGAATCTGAATTGTCATTTTCATTGTGACTGTCACTGGGAGGTTCCTTCAGTGTCCCCTTCTGATTGCCAGGCCTCTGCAAGGTGGCCTGGGCAGAAACAGGACTTGGTGAGATCTCTTTGGCAGTCTTTCCTCCCTAGGACACTGGAAGTGCAAAGGGCTGGGGAATGGGGTTTCTGATGTTGGACCCTGTGTCCCTTCAACAACACACCTACCTTCAGTAAACATTGTGGCCATTTGTAGAGAATAACTGGAGCTGGGATATATCAGGACTGAAAAAACAAAGAAGCCAGCAAGGGTGTCTTGCAAAAATCAGAAGGGACAGAGGAGCATCATTCCTTACATCTACTAATCATACTGACCCTGTTTTTTTTTTGTTTTTTTGATTTTTGTTTGGTTTTGTTTTTTTAATTTATCTGTTGCTTCGATCTGTGATCTGTTTGGGTTGACTGTCCTTTTCTACAATCCAGTAATTCAGGAGTAATGTGTGCAGGGCCACTCTCTGGTGTCTATCATACATGATATCTTCAGACACTTTCAGAATGCCGATTATCTTGTGGGTATTGTGTGGGCCCTGTTAGATATTCATTTATTCATTCTCTCATGGTGCATGGCTGGTGGGGGGGGGTGGCACTCAAGATTACTTGTGCAGAGGGATTTGATAAAGTGTATTTATAAACCCCAAGAAACTGTGCTTACTGCAAAAGCAAGAGAAAGAACTGTCTCCTTTTCTATTTTACTCATTTTGAAAGATTTCAGTGGTGAGAGTTATCCTCCATTGATCTTAATATTTCATAAAGAGAGATGCGTGAGTTATTGAATGCAGCACAGGAATTCCATTCGTTCGTCATTGTGATCTGAGAGCTAAAAACATAGTGGGAATGGATACTGTATGTCTTTAAACCTTTACAAACATCACCAGTGGGCCAGATCCTAGACCGAAAACAAGGCAAAACTTGATTAAATGATACAGATGTGAAGGACAACATTTTTGGGTGGGGCTGGTGAGATGGCCCAGTTGGTAAAGAAAGACGCTTGTCTTGCAAACCTGGTAACCTGAGTGCCATCCCTGGAAGGGCCTTATAGAAAGGCGAAAAATAAGGCCCACTCCACAAAGTTGTCCTTTGACCTTACAAGCGCCACGTACACATACAACAGCAACAATAACAACAATAACAGCACGTGTTTTTTTTTTTTTTTTTTTTTTAATAATTTGTGTCTTTGGTGTTGCATAAGGTCCCCTAAGTGTAATTAATATGAATATGCACAAACTATTTTATGAGTTGCATTGTTGCTTGGAAGGGTGAGAGGGCAGAATCTTTGTCCTCAAAAGACAGAGTTCCTTCACAAATCTAGGGACCTAGAGCTCTGGCTTTCTCTATTTCTTTCCAAGGTCATCTCTTTGCTCACTGGATCCTAGGTTTATCTATTCAAGCTGGGTTGGATTTGTGCTTACATATCTGTATTTAGGAAGTCTTTTCTTCTTCTTCTTCCTGATTTTAAAAGAGAGTAATAAAAAAATACTGTCATGAATTCCCACAAACAGTGACACCTGAGTGCTGAGTTTCCTATGCCTGGTGGAGAAGTCAGCTCCAACAGTGGTCATAATAGATACACGACTTGCCCTCACCAAAGATGTACTCAGAAAAGACAGCAAGCAGAGTTGGAAAAAACCAATATAGGAGTCCTTTCCAGGCTTTTGATCTCTAGATGGCTTGAATAAGCCAGTGTTCTCTCAGCCTCTGTTCTAGAAGACATCCTGCTGTTTCGTACTTTTTGTCTCTCCATCTCCAGCCTTATATTCAGAATCACTGCATTCTAGAAGCTTCTGTGTATTTTGATCCCTGACCAAAACAGCCTGCCTCATATCTCTTACTCTCAGTGCTTATTACTGTTGTTCACCTCTGTCATTATAGTACTTAAAACGTTTTTTACTTTTTTCCGTTTTAGCTGTATCTTTAAACCTATCATTCAGTGGCCTACAATGATTTATTCTCCAGCACTAATTTTATTATTGATATAATATGTCTGAAAAACAGCCCTCTTGGATGCAGGTTATATATTCATGGATTCAACCAATCTCAGGCTGAACTATTTGAAAGGAACATTGTATTTGTACTGAACATACATAGTCTGTTTTTCTCATCACCAAACCCCAAATACTATAGGATAGCAACTATTTGCATACTCATTTTGTTGTTTGAAGTCTTGTAAACAACCTAGATGACTCAGAATGTGTGGGAGGTTCTATACAGGTTATATGCAAGTGCTGTTTTATGTAAAGGACTTGTTTCTGGAATCCACATCGATCCTCAAGCCAGTCTCTTCCGAGATGAGTGTGTTGAGAAGGAAATGTGGGACAGCCTCTTACACTTTATTAGGGACTAATTTACCCAGTCTTTTACAGTCATTGCATATGTCTTGTATGTGTGTGTTTATGTGTACACACACGTGTATGTGTTCACTTGCCCGTGGTTGACATCCTGCGTCATCCGGTCCTCAGCTCTTGTCCACCTTATATTCTGAGATCCAGACTTGCACTAATGCTGGAGCTTGCCAATTCAGTCTAGCTGGCCAGTGGCCCTGGATGCTCCTCCGGCCCCCTACTGCTGCAATCCTAGGCATGCGCTGTCACGCCTGGCTTTTGTTCTGACTGATGGAAATCCAAACACAAGACTTCACGATCTCGTGTAGCAAGTACATTATCAACTGAGTCACCTCTCTAGCCACCTACCTTAAAAATCATGACAAGGACTTTTAAGGCCTATATCACCATGTGTTCCATTTTATAGATAAGGAAGCTGAGGTACTAAGATGTTGAGTGATAAACAGTTTCCCAGATAGAAAGTGACCAGATCTGGATTCTATCTTGGACATCTGTATTGCAGAGGACAATTCTTACCCGTAATATTCTGCTGTTCCTGTGCTATTATAACACCTACCTTACACTTACTGTGATGCACTTGCTCAGCAAGTCTTTTTCTCATCTACTGTATGCCAGGTGCAACTGCTACCGGCTCTCAAAATTCTTCATTATTGCTTGAGAGATAGAATAGGAGGCACGACAGGAGACAGTGAGGGATAAATATACCCATGGGGCAGTGGTTCTCAAACTGTGGGTGGTGACCCCTTGAGGGGGGAGTCACATATCAGATTACAATCACACTACATTACAGTTCATAACAGTAGCAAAACTACAGTTATGAAGGAGTAATGAAATAACTTTATGGTTGGGGGTCACCATGACATGAGAAACTGTATTAAAAGGGTCGCAAAGTAGAAAGGTTGAGAACCGATGCTTTAAAGGACACAGGGGCAGAAATGTAAAAGGCTGGGGTGGGTTGGGAGAGAGCTGGAAAGCTCTTCCGAGAAGGAAATGCTTGCACCTCAAAAGAAAGATATATTACGTGTACTGGGACAAGGGGACAGGAGTAGGGGACAGACCTTTTTGTGGCAAAACCAAGGTTAGGCAGGAGGGAAAATGTTCTGTTTCTTTTTTCTTTTTTAAAACTTGTTTTCAGTTGAAAAAATATTTTGAACATGTTTTCTCCGCTTTTCAGTTTCTGCTTCCCTCCTCACCCAACTTTTTGTTATTGTTTTCTTTCAGAAACAAAACAAAAAAACAAAAACAAGCAGTCAAAAGCAAAACAACAGCCGGGCGTGGTGATGCACGCCTTTAATCCCAGCGCTCGGGAGGCAGAGGCAGGCGGATTTCTGAGTTCGAGGCCAGCCTGGTCTACAAAGTGAGCTCCAGGACAGCCAGGGCTATACAGAGGAACCCTGTCTCGAAAAACAAACAAACAAAAAAAATCAAAACAACAAACAAAATAGCAACAACAAAACCCCAAGGAACATCCCCACAAAAACACAGAAACAGAAATCAAAATAAACAGAGAAAAATAAGACCTTCCCCAAACAACTACTACAACAAACAAACAAACAAAAAAACCAAAGCATTTGTCTCATTGACAAAAAGTCCACAAAATACTGATGCATTTGCCTTTACAATGTTTAAAGGCTGGTGATAAAGTTTATTCTGATAACCGACATTGGCCTTCTGTGGGTGATAACCTCTGAATTATAATGACTTTGAGCAGGTATTGAGCTAAGACCAAACAAAGATGAGATTCACTTAAGATTCGGGAAATAAGTCAGTGTGATGCCAGAAGTGAGGATTTCATTCACTCATTTATTCACTCATTCATTCACTTGTTTTTTTGCACTGTCATTTATTGAGTAGCATAGTCTACGCCATACTGAAAACTTCTTGTGAGAACAAAACAGCATCCTTATCTTGAAGGTGCTTAGTCCAGTAAGGCCAGGATAAGGGAAAATATAAAGTTACCACTGAATAGGATCAGGGAAAATAGAAAATCATGTGCCAGGTCAGTGGTAGCTCTGAGCAAGGAGCCCCTGCACTCTCTCCGTCCTTAATCAGGGAAGCTTCATTTTGGTGGTGTGGTTTACTTGTGGTTGAAAAGAGAGACTAGGTATTTATCAACCAAAAAATGCGAGAAAGCAGAGTAGACAGGGAGATGCCCATGTGCAAAGGACTAGGGGTGAGAAGTTTGACAAACACCCAGAGCTTCCATAGCCACCTCCTGGGGAATTGGGAGCTTTAGGTGGGGATTCAGACCCAGCAGAGAGGCAACCAGCCATTCACAGATGCAAAAGATGAACTCTGTAGAACTGTGGAGAACAGTGGGGAGTTATTCTGGTGTCAAGTGGTTGAGAACTGATCAAGGTGGTGAAAATGAGGAGGAGAGGGGGTGTTTGTTTATGTAGGCTGAGGACAGACTGGGTGTCCAATGGGTGGGAGACATCTGAGATACCTTCTAGGATCCTGGATAAGCTCCTGTATATTGGTGGGAGTTTAATCAGGAATTGAAAGCAATTACAGTTGGTTCATAAGAGTAGTTATTCTTCAAAGTTGTCTCTGAATTAGGGACTATGAAACAGTTCCTCGGAGAAACACAAGTCTAGCTTTCGTTGAGTCTCTGTCTTATGTGCGCTCTTGTTTGATGACACCTTCTATGTATTGTTGATTCATCACAATCACATCCAGTGGCACTATGGCTTGTACCCAAACAAAACTTACCTAATACGTTTTTTTTTTTTCCTCTATGTGTCCATGAATGGCTGCAAAAGAATTAGACTATTTATTTATTTTGGATCTACAAATAAATGTTATTGAGTAGGTGCATCTACAAGTTATCTTGAAATGACAAGACGAAAGCCTTGCCTAAAGAACAATACTTGGCTTTACTAGGACCATGTGCTGCCAATGGACAACGGAACATTCTCACCTCCCTGTGCATATCTGTAAGTGACTGACACATCAAGAGCTTGATTTGGGAGCAACAAATCAGTGAGGAGTAAAATCTACATACCGAATCCATAAACAATAAGGATTTTCTATGTTGACTCAAGATTAGGAAATTTTGCTCTGCGTGAGCCTTTAAGACATGTAATTGGCGTGTCTTAGAATGAAAGACAGGAAGGATATTAAGCCAGGAATAGACATTTGCGGTAGGCTAGTATGTAAGCACAGCATCTAAGCACAGAAAAGATTATCATTTGCCATAAAAATATTTATATGGCACAGATTGGGGGAGAGGGAAGCAGGAGGCTCAAGAGTTCAAGGCCAACCTGGTCAGCATGGTAGGCTCAAGGCCAAAGTTGCTACGTAATAAGAACCTATCTCGAACCACCGAAGTCTGGTTTTGTGTTCAGTAGCAGAATACTTGCTGAGATTGCACAAGGTCCCAGAATTAACTGCAGGAGTACCTGCAGCCCACACACTGGGCTACTGTCATGGTAGGGACAAGAGGATCCCAGCTGCTTGGGGTCTGGATATCTGTGGCCCACTACCATCACCCAGCATGAGTTTCTAAAAGATATGTTGACTTTAAAGAGGCATGGTTTGGGGTTAGACATTTTTTTGTCTTGATAATATTTTCAGTTTATGCTTTTGGTATTTCTTATCAACTCTATCCTTTTTTGTATGAACATCCTAACATGCCCCGTGTGTCTGCCGCTCTTGCCTTTGTTTGTTTTCTTCTCTCCTACAACCCCATTTCAAATGGTCTAAACTGAACAGAAAACCAACAAAACAAGGCAAAAATCTGAGTTGGATTTGGAATTCAACCATTACGTAATTTTCCTTTGCTCCGAGTGTTAGATATGGTGCTACAAGGTGAATATGTTGTGGCAAATCACTTAAACATGACCTCTGTACTCCAACACCTCAACATGTAAGAATTACAATACAGGCAGAGGTCATTGTTTGTTGACTTAATATTGGACAAATCTCTTTAGTTCTTACAAAAGCCTTTCACTTATAGAATAATGAGTTTCCATGTCTAGCTTCCTGTTTTGGCCCTTTACACTCAATAGTTCCATAACATCAACTGCTCTCTTATTGTGTCACAGGATGGTGGTCAATGCTATCGTGGTACCAGGATGACATTGCCTGAGTTGCACAAAGATTGGAGCTCCCAGCCCTTTATACACACACATCCACTGCATGCGTTTGTCAGTGCTCACCATGAAACTGTTGAACCCTCAAGAATTTGGAATCTGTAGAAGGGCTTAATGAAATGAGAGGGGAAAGATGCCAGCCTTGGGAAAAGGATTTGAGAACACCAGCTGGAAAGTGGATCCACCATTTCCCCCTGTTACGCTTGGGTTTCACTGAGTGACTCCAAGTTGAAAGCCACCACTGTGCTGCTGTGAGCAGTGGCAGAGCTCATACATCATGCAGGGTCCCCAAGAACATCTTAGAGGGGCTAAGAGAGCACAATCAAGGCAAATGCAGTGCTGGAAATCTGTTGTGTGTGCAATAACTGCTGCCTATGACCCCCTTGCTTGCTTAGATTCAGATCTATTGAAAGCGTGAGCTGGAGCATGAATCCAGATGAAAAGTCTTTTCCAAGTGAATATTAGATAGCTCCCCAGTGGAGGCTGATGGCTTCTGCATTGTGTGCAGCACATATGCAGGTGTGGTCACATAATACTATTAGCAAAAGAAAGCTTATTAGTACCGTCTATAAATAAAATCACACCTCAATTCAATAAATGGCTCCCAAACTAACAGGGTTTTTAACCCATTCTATTACATGTTTTTTAAGAGGAAAAAAAAAAAAAACACCTGATATCAAGAATAAACACTCAAGAGTTTTATAAGTAAAAATGACTCTGTTTAAATTAATAAGCCACCGTGATACATCAAGGAAGCAGGTTGAATCTGCAGTAAGGGGCATGGAACTTGAACTTCCTGCTACATTTTGATTGTGTGTAACATTAGATGATATACCGTTAGAATACAGAGTATACACCGAGTCAGTTTCTGTTCCTTTTCTTAGGCTCTTAGCCTAAGCCCAGGAGTATATACCAGTGTACTTGGAACAGTGATTTGAGTTGAACTCAGTGACAAAGAAAAGCAATATAGTTAGGCTCCTCGAAATGCTTGATCATTATGAAATGTGGCCAACTTGGAAATGAGATAATTTTTAAGACTTTCATGATTGTAGAAAGCCTTGGAACCTGTCTGAGAAGGTGTTCAAGGTCCTTGTGAGTCTCTCCCTGGACTGCTTGTTTTTTTTGTTTTTTGTTTTTTTTTTTGTCATGAACTCTCCTTTTGTCTTTTCTCTGACCTCTTGCTTCCCCCTCTGGTGTTCCACTTCTTCTCCTTCAGTATGGCATGCAGTTTCTCTCTCATGTACAAGCATGAGGGAACCAGAGTTTGCATACAAACTCTTAGAGATGAAGGATGCCATGTGGTGCTAATTTGGCTTTTGTTGGAACCTGTAGAAGGAATGTTTATGTCCCAAGCAGGTGTGGGAGTGGGGTGGGAGAATGGTTCACCATTCAATAGTTTAACTCACGAAGGAAGAGCTGATACCCAGAGGCATGTCTAAAAAGACACCAAACAAAACTCCAATGAAGTCCTTCTCCTAGAATTCTGAGACATTGTGAAGGTCAAAGCCACCATAGCCAGAAAGCACCAAGAGAGTGGGCCTTCCATCCTTAGTGTTTTTATTTTACAATGTGTGCGGTATATCTGATAAGCCCCTTGGTGGATACTGGCCCTTTGATGATTTGGAGTCTGAGAGCTGTTAGAATTGTACAGTTTGATTGAAATGGGAGAGTGGAGTAAAGTAAACAGGAAACTATTTATACCAGGTAGAGAAAAATAATGAGTTTCAAATTGTTGTTAAACGAAAGTCATACTGAAAGGTGCTGAGGATAGAGCTCACTGGAAGGGTACTTGCCTTAGCATGTGAGGCCCCAGGTTCAATTTCCAACACTAAATGAAAAGAAAAGGAAGGAGGAGGAGGAGGAGGAGGAGGAGGAGGAGGAGGAGGAAAAGAAGAAATACTGAAAAACCTAGATTTGCTTTGAAAGTAGTACAAAACTGTTTCTTGATATAGTAATCTAATTTTAAATAAAATTCCACCCTAAGATGTTTTAAGGTTTAAATTCGCACATACTTTCCGTTCCCTTCAAATACTGCCCTCATACCCTGACCCCTTCGCGGTCCTTCTTCTGGGTCATAGCCACCCTCCAGATTCCTCAACATCTGAAGGCAGGATAATCCCCTCCCATCAACTCTGCTGATAGCCTTTTGTTTGTCTGCTATTGTACTTTGGACCCAGTGCTCATCTCCAATTAGATGTGACTTGCAGCAGGAAGCCTTCTTTGAAGTTAATGGCCTCCTGTGGTTGTCTTATCTCTTTGTCTTAGCTCCTTCCCAGTGTTTGTCCTTCCTTCAAATAACGTCTGGCAATTTCCTCTCTGGCTGCTAAACTAGGGGAGAGTCTGACTCACTTTGGATTTTTAATACTTAACATGATGATTAATTTTTGTAGAATAAGGATTTTAGCTGCCCTCCCCCCCAAAAAAACCCTATATTTTACCAGTCATTTGTGCATGTAAGTGAATGTTTGTATGTGCATGCACATATATGTGGGTGCAACACAGACATATGTGTATATAGAAATGAGTGAGGCCAGAAGACAGCTTCTGCCAGTGTCATCCTCAGGAATGCTGTCCACCTCTTTTGAGATGCAGTCTCTCATTGGTCAGTAGGCTAGACAGGCTGGCCAATGAGCACCAGGAATTAATAGTGCAGAGCACCACACACTGCATCTTACGTGGGCTCTGGGAATTAAACCCCTGTCCACGTGCTTCCGAGGTGAACACTTTATGCAATGGGCTACTTCCTGTGGCTTGTAATTGTTTTTCAAACAAACAAACATCCCCAAATTTCATGTTAAGGGTTTCATTAAATTGCTCTCTGAATCTCCATCTTGGGAAATGCAATGACTCTGTTCATCTGTTTCCTGGTAATTCCAAGACCTCCTCTGCTTCCACATGGCTTTCCCTTGCCTAACCTTTCCCTGTTCATCTTGTTGGGTAACTCCGGCTCCCTTCTGGTCTCAGCTTGAACAGTGTTTCCTTGAGTCGCTGGTTCTCTTCCTGCTTGCATGGCATGAAACAATGGCCACTAAAATAATTATTCAATAAACCCTTTGTTTTTCCTTCACCTACAAGTTTCTCCTCCACGGATTGTCTTTCTTACTAAATTGCAGGGTTGTGAGGTTGGTCTCTGATACCTCAGGATGAAAAGACATTTTGAGATTAGGAGGAATGAAGTGGTCTAGAGCTCAGGGGTACGAATGCTGTCTTAGCATATCATAGATGATAGTGTTTATATAGTCATTGAACTTTGATTAAGAAAATTCAGGATATGGCCTGTCGGTGGTGGCACTGGGGAGGTAGAGGCAGATGGATCTCTGAATTCATCTGTACAGAGCACGTTCCAGGACAGCCAGTGCTGCACAGAGAAAGCCTGTTTCAAAAACAAAAACATACAAAGGAAAGAAGGAAGGAAGGAAGGAAGGGAGGGAGGGAGGGAGGGAGGGAGGAAGGAAGGAAGGAAGGAAGGAAGGAAGGAAGGAAGAAAGAGAGAGAAAGAAAGGAGAGAGAAAGAAAGAAAAGAGAAAGAAGGAAGAAAAAAGGAAATTCAGGATAGAAAATGGCATTTAATCATCAAACCATTAAATGAATTTATACATTGCTGTGCATGGTATAACAAAATTTGAGGGAAAGTGTTATGCATGGTGAGAGAAATAAAGTATTAATTTTTCTACTTATATTTGTTTTTTTGATTGATCAAAATCATATAGATTTATCATCTGTAACATTTTAACATTATGAATTAACTCAGATACTTACTTTTTATGGTGAGTATGCTTACAACCTTAGTGACTTTGGAGGATATAATACATTATAATTGACTCTAGTCATTATATTACAGCTCTTAAGTTCATTGATCTTAACTGAAATTTTGCATTCTTTGAATCAATGCAAACATAAACTGGGGAGCTATACATATAAATCAGATCTCTTACAATACCAGCCTTGGGGGCCCCTAGATGAGGTTCCTGGGTAGCTAGAGCTCAGGATATTACAAAGATGAGAGAGACATCCCAAAGCACAGAGGAAGGGTACATTCTCTTATTTCTAGCCCTGGTAGTAGCTAAGTATGCGTCTATATTTGGTCTTATTTATTTATTTATTTTTAAAAATTCCCCTTCTTTACAACTGTCTTAATCTATTAGTAAGTCACCAGCAGTTGCTCTGGGTTGTGCCTGGTGATGCCCACGTTTAGTCAGGAAGAAACTGTTCTCTTCTATTTGTTCAAGGCTGTGACAGATAGTATGGCAATAAACCCTTGAAAATACAACATGCTCACGATTTATTTAATCATCAGAAAAGCAAACATGAAGAACTCAATAAATACATAAATATTTACTGAGTTTAGCTATGCCAGGTAATGAAATAAAATGACATGCTGCCATTCTGGTCTTAATATCATAGCCAGGAAGGCCTCAGGTAAAATAAAGAGACAACTAGGAAATGGAACCAGTATGGTGGCTGGCACCACTTATTCTTTGGTTAAAATATTTGAGACACAGTCTAAGTGATTCCATGTAGTCCCAAAATCAGCTTCAATGGATGTTTTGAGGTGCCCCATAGATATCCTCCTCCAGAATGAAAGTGGGCTGTCCATTCCCTTGTCTTCTGGAATGTAGTTTTCTAGGAATGGTTCCCTTGCCAGGATCTATTCTTGACAGTAAGGGGCATTTTTTCAAGGCTATCTCCATTTCTAGAATTGCCTGCCTCCGATGACAGTATCTCTTCGTGGCCATGATGCCCGGAGCGCTGTGGGGTCAGCTGGAACCTTCACTATGCAAAGGCTTGGCGCTTCAGCTTTCCTTCTCGGAAATCTTTCCTCTCCCTCTGTATTCTGGCACTTTTGGTGAAAATACACCTTCTTCATGAATGTTCTTCTTTCTCTAAGAAACTTGCTCCTGGGGAGCCAGATGAAATGATACCAACATTATTATTACTATTATTATTATTATTGTTATTGTTCCCATTGTATAGGTAAGGAGAGTAAAGACTCAAGGAAGAGCATTACATACTCAGTCACAGTTAGGAGTCAAGGATTCAGCCTCCGTAATTAGGATCCAGAGTGTAAGCTCTTGCTCTTCTATCCTGTTTCAGGGAAAGACAAAGAAAACGGGGCCATCCATGAGTCGCTGACTGCCTTTTTCAGCTAAGCCCTCTCATATTTCCTTGATCCAGCAGCCCTGGGTTTCCTTGAGCCTCTTTTAATGGTCACAAGTAAGTGAGCCAAGGGACTGAAGGTGCAGGCAGTGGAGCCTTGGGTAGAGGCGATTAGAATCTAGAAGAGGAATTTGACCAAGGTAAATGACATTATGGTTAATTAGTAATTGATGAAATGTAAATCTAAGGTTCTCAGCTCGAAGGAAAAATGTTTGTGTTCAGCACAGCAATGCAGTCTTGTAGTAAGAGAGAGGAGAAATAACGCTTCCCGTAGAAACTCATAACTGTGGGAAGAGAAATCTTAGACAAGGAACAGTAACAGAAGGTGGTGTCATATACATCCAAGAATAAGACCACAAGACTCACTCTCAATATATCCATGGGAGTATACACATAAAATTGGGGGACTTTACCACAGAAAATATTATGTTAAGATGAAATGAATAAACTAAAATGGACATTGTCAGCTTAATGTTGCATCTTCATAAGTTGAAAGAAGAGGGAAATGATAGTTGGCAATTAAGCCAATGTGAAGAAGCGTAGTCTTGTTCCCAGTATCTCTGTGATGGATGAGAGCAATATTTAGGAGAAGGTGGAAGTGGGGAGGGGACAAGTACACACTGGCCCCTCCCCACCCCCAGATGTGTAAGCAGGTAAGGACATGCTGGTGCCCCAGACTGGTAAACTATGGAACTAGAAATTGTGATCTCAAATGATGTCTTCCGGAACACAAGGCTTAGGATGAGTTGAAGATCAGGCTGTGTTAAAATCAGAGGTTAGGAGAGTTTAGGACACTCATTGGACTGTGGGAGGCCTTCACAATGAGGAGAAGCGTGGGTTAGGAGTTGAAGTGACAAGAATTCTGACTTTAACTGTCACAGTAAAAGTTGTGCATTTTTGACTCTCCTTTTCCCTCATAAAATGGGAATAACCACACCTAACTGTTGGAGCTGTAGCACAGATTAGAAATAAAGCAAGAAGAAAAAGGGAAATAAAGAAATTGGCATGGTGTTTAGAACGAATCCACAGGTGCTCACTCAGTGGGCTGGAGATGTCTGGAGAAAGTTGGACAGAAGGTCAAACCCTGAAAATGGATTTTAGTAAAATATCAATGCATGCATGGTGCATTGAGAAAGCAAACCGATGATGGGATGGGCAGCCTAAGGGCACGGGAGTGAAGAATTACTTGTCTATAAAGATAGTAAAGAGGACTTATGTGGGATATAGGTTGTGAGCGTCATAATGAGAAAGAACTGACAAGGTTCTATGGACCAGAAGATAACACTCCTGAGAGTTGGGGAGGACTAAGGAACATCTGGTACATGTGTGCCATACATGCTAATGTGCAGGTGAAGGTGAATGGCAGATATGAAAATTTGATAAGATTTTAGATGATAAGAAAAATTGAACATGAAAAAGAAATGAACAAAGCTGTGAGCTACTTTCATTTTGATTGTCTTAGGGTTTTATTGCTGTAAAGAGACACCATGACCAAGGCAACTTGTATAAAGGACAACATTTAATTAGGGCTGCCTTACTGGTTCAGAGGTTCAGGCTATAATCATCATGGCAGGAAGCATGGCAGCAGTCAGGCAGTCATGGTGCTGGAAGAGGAACTGAGAGTACTACATCTTGATCTGATGGCAGCCAGTAGAAGACTCTCTTCCACCTTGGGCTGAGCTTAAGCCTGGGACCTCAAAGCCCACCCCCATAGTGATACACTTCCTCCAACAAGGTCACACCTCCTTATAGTATCATTTCCTATGGACCAAGCATATTCAAACCGGCACATTGATTTTGAGATAGTGAGATTTCTGGTTAAAATTTTTCTCGGTAAAGTTACTAGAAAAAGAGTGAAAAGTTGTGACTCAATAGATCAGGTGTTATAGAAGGTAATAGAAGGCAATATAGAAGATTTGCTAAAGAAGGAGCTAGAGAAAATACCCAAGGAGCTAAAGCCGTCTGCAACCCTATAGGAGGATCAACAATATGAACTAACCAGAACCCCCCAGAGCTGTGTCTCTAGTTGCATATGTAGCAGAGGATGGCCTAAGAGGCCATTAATGGGAGGATAGGTCCTTGGTATTGCGAAGATCATATGCCCCATTACAGGGGAACGCAAGGGCCAGGAAGCAGGAGTGGGTGGGTTGGGGAGCAGGGTGGGGGGAGGGTATAGGGGACTTTCGGAATAGCATTTGAAAAGTAGATGAAGAGAATATCATATATATGTATATATATATGTATATATGTATACATATATACATGTATATATGTATAAAAGATTTGTTATAAGAGACATAGCATCAGAGTGGGTTCATAGCAGGTAAGATCAAGACAGATTCATGCAAGAAGATCACAGGATAGTGGCTTTATACAAATTTTCCTCTGTGGTTAAATGTCTACTTCATGTGAGACCTACTGACTCAAGACTAATCTGGGGATCCGCTCCCTCCATTTTACACTCTTGGAGGTTGTTTCAGATACTACTTCCCAGTCTTCAACTCTCTTCTGCTCTTTAGCTGTATGGTCAACATTAGAGTGTCTCCCATCACCAAGTGTTCAAGAAGGACACTTTCTGTTCGTCCAAAGAGGACAATAAAGATGCAGGCTGTTCTCTCTAATGGAGATGACACTTACCAGAGGCTAATTGTATTTCTGTGAGTTGTGAAGGAAAATGATGTAGTTCCAATTAAGCTCTTCATGCTTAAGTCTAGAGACCAACTTGACCTTATTACCAGTGGGAAAGTACGAGGAGAAAGATGCTATTGCCAACATACTCTTGGGCAAAAGGAAAACGCTATGAGTAAGTAGTTGCCTCAAAACTCGACCAAAGCTAAGACCATCATCTCTTTTTTTTCCATAGAGGCAAATAGATGCATTTATAAGTGGAGAAACTGTAAGGATCTACAATA
Source organism: Mus pahari (assembly GCF_900095145.1). NCBI lineage: Eukaryota > Metazoa > Chordata > Mammalia > Rodentia > Muridae > Mus > Mus pahari. The sequence continues at coordinate 41,236,286 of NC_034610.1, read as the reverse complement.
AGTGAATTAGAAAGTGTAGGCCATGCTGAGCCAAGTGGCCTTTTCAAAACTTAGAATTTATTATATTCCAATAACAGATTCCAAATTCCTCAGGCAAATGCTCCTAGGGAAAAAATTCATTATAGGATTATTAAAGAAAGTTAACTTTGAGCTCCTAAAAATGTATTTATTTTACTGAATATTGGTGATACCTTAGGAATTACTAGCCCTAAGAGTGGTCAAGGCCAGAGTTTAATGCAGGTCCACCTTTTCTTCTTCGCAAAGACCAAGAATCAGGATGAACGAAGTCTCAGGAGAAGCCATCTTTGGTCCATCTGCATGCCATAATGAATATTAATGAGTTTTTAAATATATAGTGAAAAACTGAGTTCCACGTTTAGTAAAATATATTTGAGCTGGAAAAAAGGAAGAACTCACAACCTTACTTAAAATTCAATGAGATTGGCTGCAGGCTTCGCATACGATTAGCTTGCATGATGATTTTTTAACCCCTTCAGTACTTAAATTTTATTCTTAGCCGTTAATATAAATGCTCCTACTGAAGGATTGATAATTAGCCTGAAAACTATTTTTTTAAAGTAAGAATTCCTTCATTTAAGGAAGCAAAAATGATCTGGGGAAAGACATGAAGTGCAGTTTCACACTTGCTGACCAGACTGCCAGCCCACTCATGATCTCCGCTCCTTTGGAGAAGAAAATCCACTAAGAATCCGGATCCTAAATCTGTGTTACAGTTTCTTGTCATTGAGGATTGCCACACGTACTGGGCATGTCTATGTCAACTTAAAAACGCCAATGTAGCATTGTCCAGGGTCACCATCACACAACAACACACCTGTTCTCCAACTTCTCTTTTTGTTCTGGGGGCATCGGGGAAGGCCACAAGATGGCTCATTTAGTTCTTCAACGTTCCTCTGTTTGGGATACATGGGAGCCTGAGCTCACATGTGCTTACATGCAGCATCCTTTTTTGAGAGTAGCATTTTATTGGATACCCTTGATTAAATGAACTCTTGTGGTGGTGGGGTGGGATGGGGTTAAGGAAGTAGAGAATTATGTTCAATTCTTGCTGACTGAACAGCCCAGCAGGGTTATGCTGTGCAGATCTTATTATTATCCACGAAAAGGGGGGAAAAATGTCCCTGAATTCTTACACCATGGCTTTCTGTTCAAGAAACAAAAATCATGATTTTCACTCTGCAAATAGTCTTTGCCTCTCACACATTGTCCCAGGATTGGCTATCAAAATCCGGTGTCTCCATCTATCCATATAAGCTTCAAGTTGTTTATGCTCGAAATAAATTAGCAACAGTCCTTGTAGTTACTATAATACTCAGTGCTGCATGTTAAAATCACCTGCTTTTTATTTTTATTTTTTATTTATTTATTTTTTTTAAAGATTTATTTATTTATTTATTTATTATATGTAAGTACACTGTAGCTGACTTCAGACACCCCAGAAGAGGGCATCAGATCTCATGGGTGGTTGTAAGCCACCATGTGGTTGCTGGGATTTGAACTCAGGACCTTTGGAAGAGCAGTCAGTGCTCTTACCCACTGAGCCATCTCTCCAGCCCCCACCTGCTTTTTAATAAAGAATATTTAAACTGGACAGCGTATTCTTTCCTTGAAGAGAATAAAAGCACATTTCTTATTAAAGGACCTATATTTTGGGGAAGGTTGAGTAGGAGGCTTCTTTTTAAATCTAGTTGTTTACTTGTAATATGCTGGAATAAAAAACAAACTCAAAACAAATTTCTTTGTTCTGAGCCCAGTTATTTTCTCCTTAGTATAAATAGTTTGGTTTGCTTCTAACAGTCCTATTTTATCTTATTTTTCTGAGTTGGTTCTTTGATGGCTATCATTTCGCCAACTAACATATAACCTTATTCTCTGTGCATTGTTACATAATGGCACATTCTTCAATATGTCTTGTTAACTCTCTTACATTGAACTAAACCATAACACTATAACTCAAGCTCCAATGAGGTTTACCTAGTGCATACTTTTTCTCTGGGAGGCACAATGAAGATATCTTGCATTGAAGAACACAGCATAGCACTTCTCCCTTGTGTTTGAGGTCATTTAGAGCAGCAAAATAAAACACTAATGCCTGAGCCCTATGGAGAGCATGGACAAGAACTTGATTACAGTGTGAGAGCTGAAATAAGAAAGGCTTCATTTCTTCTTGCTCACCAGTCCCAGCTAGGAATGTTCATCTCTGTGAATGGTTCATTAAACATCTTGAGTATTGTTTTGGGCTTACAAATAAATATCAGTGAACAAGTGAATTCATAAATACAGAATGTGCGAACAGAGTCAAAGATTGGGGAGTGTGTGTGTGTGGGGGGGCGGTGATGGAGTCATGTGACAAATCCTGGAGACAGCATCAGGGTGCAGATTTGAGTTTATTGCACAGTGCATACGCTTATATACTGTGTTCAAGCTAATCCCAAGCCCCTAAATCATCGACCAAACATATCTCACCACACCATCACCATACTCCTATAAAAGCCCTGCCTAATGAGGTAACTCAGAAGGTGCAGGGGGAACATCATCATCTGTTAGGACTACCAAGAAGCAACTACCGCCCCGGCCTCGGTTCCTTTTGCTGTCTCACTGCTGTTCTGGGAGCCATCTTAGATCTAATTCCGGATATGGCAGATCAGAACTTTGAGGAGTCACCATAGCCTATGACACTTCACTCTCCATCCCACTTTTTCCTTCACAACCATAACCCCCACAACTGAACTGATACATGATTCATACCAATCATATACTAGTTTTGCTACCTAGTAATAATTTATGGGTAATTCTCCATGTTATTGCATATAGCGCTTGATTAACTAACCTTGTAGTATCGGATCATGCACTGCATTTTGCACTAACTACTATATTTAACCAAACAAGATTTTGTTCACAGAGCTTGTGTGGTAATGACGAGTTTTCTGCAGAAAAAAAAAAAATAGTGTAAGGAGTAGATCGTGATCAAGACAATCATTATTGATAAAGGTTGTGGATGGTTTCTCTGATGCCATTGGCCCAAGATTTGAATGACCTGAAAGGATCAGCTAAGCTAGTCAAAAATCTAAGGAAGATCATGTTTTAGGACCCTTTTCCTGAGCCTGTAGTCCTGGGAGGGAATTCTTGTAGTGTTTTTAGATGTTTGTAAAATCTCAAAGTAAGACATTTTAACAGCAGTTAGTTCAAACTGCCACCAGTTTCTCCAACTTCCTCTCTGGCAAGCCTTGCCATGTATTGAGTAATGCTGACCACGGGCATTTTGGGGAACTCGCCAAGACAGGAGGATACTGGTAATTGTTTAACCACTGATTTTTCTGGATTTAAAAACTCTAGTTTGCATGACATTACTTTCTGCAGTGTAGACATTCTTACCATGACCAATTTCAGGAGATCAGGACAAAGCTGCAAAAAGTCAAGTTGTGCAAAGATATCTATTAGCACTCTATTATGTAGTACTTCCACTACATGGTGAGACAGACAGAACTCAGCAGTTCCTTTGATCATTGGTGAATTTTCTGAAATTTAGTAGTTCAGTTGAAGTTAGATTTTTTTTTTAATTTTCATTTTTCTAGACTATGAATTAGGTCGTATTGCACTCATCCTTCAGGATATCCATAATATGTAAGATTCCCATGTTAAATAAACTGTTTACCAACTTGAAGTCAAAGGCTGGATGTAAACGATTTATTGAAAATGTTTCTGGGACAATGACTAGAAAAACGTGTAAAGAAAATTTGCCTCTTCGAGGATGATTCTTTAAAAGATGTTTATACCAGAACTGTAATCTTACTGGGAAGTAGCATTGCTGATCACTGGGACCCTGGCCTTGGAATCTGCAAGCATTGATAAGTTAGGGATTATCATTTGTTGTCATTAGTCAATTGAAGTTCTACTGCAGTGATTCTCAATCGGACCCCTTTGTGGGCCAAAGGACCCTCTCAGGGGCTGCAAAAGAGCATTGGAAAAGACTTATACTTGCATTATAATTCAAAAAAGTACCAAATTATGGTTATGAAGTAGCAATGAAAATAATCTTATGGTTGGGGTCACCATAACATGAGAAACCATATTAAAAGGTCATAGCGTTAGGAAGGTTGAGAACCACTGTTCTGGAACAATTTAGAATCTTCGATGCTGAATTAAGAGACTGAAGCCTTGTTTAAACAATGTCTTGATGTCTATGGTTAAAAAAAAAAAAGTATTGCATGTCTCTGATGCTATATGAAAAAAAAAACTGATAAAGTTCCAAGGGATTTAATTTTTTCTGTAATTATTATGTTTGTTTATATACCTCACTTGCCCCTTTCAAGGGATGTTTTCTGATGAGTGTTTTCATATCTTTAAGCATCTGTGAGTTCCCCTCTCTAGTGTGTTGTGAGAGTCTTCCTAAGTATTGATTTTGTCTTTGGTTATTTCAGATACAGGGAGTCTCCATCTCCCTCAAAAGCTAAGGCACTCCTGAGGAATTATTGCCCAAGACATGTCTGCCCTGGTCTAGTTGAATCTAACAACCTCTTCTGCTTCTATAAGATCAGACCACCCCCATTGCTAACGCCTTAACAATTATATACAAGCCAACTCATCATTATTTTGCTGTCACAGATTTCACCAGCCTCTGATGTAACAGTGTGAATTTTTAACATGAGGACCTTAGATTCAGTATGAGAAAATGGTACATGAGAATAGCAACTTGCTTTAAGGAATGGGTCTGGAAGGAATGATAAGGAAACTGAGTGTCTAGGACAGGGCTGGGATCAGCCAGTGCCCATAAGTAGGTCCAACTGAACTGAGGATGTCCAGGGGGCACAACAAGAATGACTGAATTAGTTAACTATCACTTTTCTAATCACCTGGAATCTAATTTAGAAACCTTCATGCCAATTCTACTAAGATGTTTAAGGTTCCATAACATTCCTGGTATTTCACTTTCTTGCTTGTTAAAAAATTGTAGAGGCCTGTCAATGGTGGCACACACCTTTGATCCCAATACTTGGGAGGCAGAGGCATGTGGTTTTTCTGTGAATTCAAGGCCAGCCTGGTCTACAGAGTGAGGTCCAGAACAACCAGGACTACACAGAGAAACTCTGTCTCAAAAAGCAAGCAAGCAAGCAAGCAAGCAAGCAAGCAAGCAAACATACAGTAGAAAGGGAGAAAGAGCCGTGTTGTTGAGGGACATTTATACCTGACTCCTTGGGACTCTGAGGACAGTAAAGCATCTACACAATTGTTCCCAGCATCTGGCTTGAGTGCCTCCATACCTGTTGGCTCACTGTTCTGCATTTCAAAGCCAACTTACAGAAAAGCCAGTTCTTATGAAATCCCTGAGTACACCAGTCCCTTAGCTCTGTGAGGTTTTGAAGTTGAAAATAGCTTGAATGTTTATTTTAATGACTGTAGCATACGCAGACTGGCTAGCCAATGGGCACCCCCTTTATTTATTTATTTATTTATTTATTTATTTATTTATTTATTTATTTATTTATTACTGACAATTAAGCCCATAATTTAGAGTCCAGGTGTGAGGTGGACATGATTGGTTTTCTGCCTGAAGCTCTTCAGAACCCTTTGTAGACTGGGCATTCCTCCACTGATGTCTGTATAGTCTGTTCTGGCAAGCTTCCTCCTGAGCTTCCTCCTGAGCCTATCTTCAGGGGTCAGTTCTGAGAGGATTTCAGCCAATTCGGGAAGAGCTAGAAATGTGGGGAGCTCATGTCCCACAAGAACACTCCCGGGTCGAATCATTTAGTGACGTCTGTCACCTCCGTTTCATGTAGAGCAGGAAATGCCAACTTGTTTGCTTTAAGTCCACACTCCAGAAATTCTCTAAGATCTGGATGCAGGCCCTCGGGAAGTTTACAGAGATTCTGCCCTTACTTGGAAACTTTGAAAAACAGCTTTTTTTTTTTTTTCTTTTCCTTGTTACCTTTCTTCTTCTTTTCCTGGTTTCTGTTTTTCTCTGCTCTCTTCCTGGCTCCTCCTGGGAGAATTTCTTCATAGCTCATGCACATACGCATTCTTTCCTCAGGGTCTGGCTCTGGGAAACCAGATGAGGACTGTCTGCAGTTCACACACGTACAACAGCTATGTGACAGGACCATACTCCAGATCCTTCATCTTCTCAGCCTCAAAACGCATGACCTTGACAATGCCATGGGGTCCTTGCAACTTCTGACTGAGTTCACAGATTTCTCAGAACTAGAACTAAGTCCAGACAAATTATTATTATTATTATTATTATTATTATTATTATTATTATTATTATTGTAATTCTTGCTGGACTTAGGAGCTTCCCTTTCATATCTCAATTTCTTAGGTGACTTCTGCCACAAATGGACTGAGTACCAGGAAATACTTTGGCTTCTACACATTTGACCATTGCCTAAAGTCACATGGCTGTGACCTGCCTGTGTGGATGCCTAGGATCTACCAGTGTTGATGTTTTTCAGGATTGTACCCGAGTTGACCAGATCTTGGCCAGACAGTAGAGCTTTTGCCCTTATTTGGAAACTTTGAAAAACATCTTTTTTCCTTTCTTTCTTTCTTTCTTTCTTTCTTTCTTTCTTTCTTTCTTTCTTTCTTTCTTTCTTTCTTTCTTTCTTTCTTTTCTTTCTTTCTTTCTTTCTT